>NW_009707822.1:8638-9032 GCF_000703405.1 Apaloderma vittatum | reverse complement strand
CCGCTCTTCTCTTTTCCCTCTGCTGTTGCTTCGTGGTGAGGTTTTGGGGTCTTTTTTTATCTTTGTTGAAGCCAGAGTCTGATGTGAATTCCCACATGCAAAGGGAAGGGGGGAGTCAGAGCCGTCCGTCACCCTGTCCTCCTACCTGGGGACACCACATCCCGTCGTAGAGCAGCTGGCAAGGCTGTGGGAGGTTTTTTCTTTGAAAAAGAAAATACATTTCATTGCTGCTCTTCCCTGGCTCGCTCCGACTTGCCAAACCCATCACCACCTCCTCAGACAATTCCTCTTTGTCCCTTCTTTCCAGGAAAATCCTTGAGTCAGGCCGCCCCCCCCAGCATGCCCATTATCTCCCAGTCGGAAACGAAGAACCCCCGGATAAACCAGCTCTCGG
>NW_009707822.1:7301-8601 GCF_000703405.1 Apaloderma vittatum | reverse complement strand
GAAAGCTGAACGATGCCCTGGACAGGCTGGAGGAGGTAACGGCCACCGGCTGCTCCGGGCAGGGCAGGGGAAAAAAGCTGCTGGAGGGGTGCGAGAAATGCTTGAAATTAGTGTCACCTCTTGAACTGCCCAGCTCTTGCAGGCGGTTACTGCTGCCTTTCTGAAAATGCAAAAGAAAAAAGAAAAAAAAAAACACCAAAGCTCTGAAAAATATTAAGGCTGAAATCTACCTTCTGTAATTAACTGCTCATTAATGAACTGCTTTGTGCCCTTGCAGTCAGTATCTGTAGAGGTAATGACAGCCAGGCCTGCCTCTCTCCTAGTAATTAGTTGTAACAATTACTGTCTATCTTTTCCAACCATCTAATGTAATTTTTGTTTTTATTTATGCTTAACAAAGCAGCTATGCCCAGAAGTGAGTGTGGTTTTTTTTGTTTTTTGTTGCTTTTGCTGTAGGTCAGTTCAGTTTATACGTATTAATGTTTTTTTTTCTCTGTTGCTTTAGAGGAAAAAAAAAAAACAAATCGCTAAAAACTGTTGCATTACCTTGCTGTGAGCTGCTTGAGCTGGTGGGGTCGAGGGAGTCCTTTCAGGGGAGGAGGAGAAAAAGGGTGTTGGTTGGAATTGGGGGGTGAGCGGCTGGTCTGCGGCACTTTGCCGGGCTGAGATGTGCCCCAGCTGCTGCCTTACCTGGAAGATAAGCAAGAAATCCCTTCTCAGCTGCTTAGAGGGGAAGAGAGAGGGGAGACACGTGCCCAGAATGATGCCAGTGATGGTGCAGGAGGGGTTTGTCTGTGTGCAAGTAGCTGATACCTCTGCCTTTGTGTACGTGTGCCAGCGCGGGGGGTGCTGCACCCCGTGTCCCTGGTTCCGTGGTCCCCCTGTGACTGTCGGCTGCACTGTCTGTCCTTCTGTTCCCAAAAGTCGATCTGAGCAGCCCCTTCGTTAACGGGGCAGGTCTGGATAAACTCAGATTAACCTTCCCGGGTGGGCGTTAGCATGGGGAGCTCATCGAGGCTGGAGTTTTTAGGGTGCTGTAGAGACGGGGGTGCTGCTCCTCGGGAGTTTTTTGCGGGGGGAATTCCCTCGCTGACTCTCTCGGCTTTCCTTGCAGTTGAAGGAGTTTGCAAACTTCGACTTCGACGTCTGGCGGAAGAAATACATGCGCTGGATGAACCACAAGAAATCCCGCGTCATGGACTTCTTCCGGCGCATCGACAAAGACCAGGATGGGAAGATCACCCGGCAGGAGTTTATCGACGGCATCCTGGCCTCTAGTAAGTCCCTGCCTGCCCTAAGC
>NW_009707822.1:6932-7177 GCF_000703405.1 Apaloderma vittatum | reverse complement strand
CCGGCGGTGTCCGACATCTTTGACCGGGACGGCGACGGCTACATCGATTACTACGAGTTTGTGGCCGCTCTCCATCCCAACAAGGATGCCTACCGGCCCACCACCGACGCTGACAAGATCGAAGACGAGGTAAAACGCCGAGAGAGATGGGCGCTCGGGGGTGCTGGGGTGGTTCGTGCTGCGGGTTGGCGGTGGGGAAGACGAAAAGGAAAGGAAAAAAGGGTTGTGGCGGTGCTGAGCTGTAA
>NW_009707822.1:2210-6908 GCF_000703405.1 Apaloderma vittatum | reverse complement strand
TTTTTGAAGGAAAGGCTGCATAGGTCTGCGGGTTATCCAGGCAGTGCCTTGTTTTGGGGGAGAATCCCCAAATCCTGGTCGCTTACCTCTCTTGTTGCCCCTGGCAGGTCACCAGGCAAGTGGCCCAGTGCAAGTGTGCCAAGAGATTTCAAGTGGAGCAGATCGGCGAGAACAAATACCGGGTAAGGCAGAGGGGACCAAACGCTTCCCCGACGTCACAAATCCTGCCCCCCCTTCCCACCCCAGCCTGAGGAGGGGGGCGGGTGATCACCCACGGGGTGAGACGGAGCCCTGGTCCTCCGGGAGCCATGTTTGCCCAGCGCCGTGCCCAGCCCCGGGGCGTTCCCCGAATCGGGAGAGCATAAAAGTGTCCCTGTTCTGGGGCAGCCGGCCCCGTCAAACGCCGCATTCACTCCGCCGGCAGCCGCCCTTGAAGTTTTTCCTCGCGGACGAGTGTACCTCACGCCTGTGTTTTTCTTAGCTCGCTCCTGAAGAAGGGAGAATAATTTCCTTAAAAGAATCTCTTTGTAACGAGCTCGCTGTTTATGTTTTCCGTATCCTTCACCGAGGTTGAACTTGGGGAAAGGAGCCGACAGCGGAGCTGTTTTCGGGGCCAACGCTCCGGCCGGGAGCAACCGCAGCGCTCGTGCCCCTCCAGCTGCACCGGCCTCCCCGAGCTTCTCCCTTACACCCCAATAGCGTAAACCCCACAGATTTCTAACTACCTGCAGTTAACAGTTTTCGTGATTATTGCACTGTTAATCCCATAAATGTTTTTTCTTGTTTTTCTTTCCCCTCCTCTTCCTCTCGACTTTCCTCCCCTCCACCCCATTCCCTCTCCCTCCATAGTTCTTCCTCGGCAATCAGGTACAGTTTGCCTTGCGATGCTGTCTCTCACCTCTTTGGGGATTTTTTTCATGTGTTTGATTTTATTTTTTTTTTATAACCAAACATAACTCTGTGTGTCCGTGATGCTGCTCTGTCCGTTCTTGCTGTGGGAGGGTGTGATCCATGAGTGCTGCTCAGCAGAGCCTGGTACAGAGCAGTGCCTGAGCTGGGAACGTCACCTTTAAAAAAAAAAAAAAAGACTGCGATGGGCACCAAAAAGGGGGAAAACTAATGGAAAAAAAGCAGGATTTGACAAAAATTGAGAGGTTCCTTTGGGGAATCGTCAGCCCAAGGACCTGCACGAAGGCTGTACCAGGCTCTGGGTGGGTTTGGGTCGCAATCACCACGGAATGAGAATGCTGAGTCCGCCCCGTTTAATCCCGCAGGTAACGAGAACTAAACCCTCATCCCCGCTGCACCCACTGAGTAATTCCTAACCGGAGCCAGGCTCACAAACCTGCACTGGCGGGCCCTGCACGGGCGGGCCCGGAGGCGAACGGCGCAGCGTGCGGCGGTGCCGGCTGCCTCGGCAGGCAGAGATCTTGTTGGTTTTTTTAAGGGGACTGGAGCATCCCGAGGCGTTAGGATGCACCAACTGCCCCTGCTCGAGTAAAAAAGCTGCTTTTTCATGTGGAAGGATGATGCCCTACCAAAAACTTGCCAAAAAAACCCAAAAAAAACTTGGAAGTGGACGGATCTGAGAGAGCTCTGGCTATAATTTAGGCAGCGAACGTAGAAAGGTTTTCAGCTGAAAAATAATGTAAATGTGGCAGTGGAAATAAGAATTTTTCCCGGGTGCAGAAGTAGCTCTCGAAGGACACTTACGCAGAGCCTGGAGCGAGGGAAGGCAGCTCAGCAGCTCTTCCACCGGCACACCGGGATGAGCCCCGAGTGGGGAGACCCCAAGATCCCACGTCCCTGTGGGAAGGAGGGTTGGAGATGCTGTTACCTGCTGTGACCCATCTCAGCGTGGCTTTGCACTTTGTTTTCCTTCAGTCTCTTGGGTTTTTGTGTTCTTATCCACCCGAGGGAAATGTAGCTTTTTTTTCCCCCCTTTTTATAATCATTCTGAAGAAACATCTTGCTTTCAAAGGCTGGTTCCCCTCTCTTCTTGTCACCTCGGGTGCTCAGTAGACCTGGAGAGCTGCACCCGCTGCAGAGGGCAACCAGGAGCCTGGGCTTGGCTACCCAGGAGATTTAGGGAGCTCTGAAACGCAGGCACAGGCTTCTGATTCAGGGTGCACTTGTTTGATCTCGCAGGTGTTTAAAATCACTAATTGAACATTTTGCAATCACTAATCGACGTTGCTGCGGGGTTCCTGCCGGGTTGCCCATCACTCTGCGCTCACCACAACGTTTTCCCCGGGTGATCTCAGCGGCGGGGGCTTTCTGGCTGGTGGGGTCAAGTGTGAGGCTCGGTGAAAAATCCCTGGGCTTCAGACTTGATGACAGGAGGTTTCTGGCTCGGCGGTGACGCAGCACTGCTCGCCTCACTGATTCACCAGCACTCGGTGTTCTGAAGCGGCCGGCTCTTTTCCACGTGGGCTGCACCGGGAGGGTCATTGCATTCCCAGCCTCTGTTTCCTTCACGATGAAAGGAAAAACTACAATTCTGGCTGAGAAAACCCACCCAAAGGCCAAATCGCAAAAGCTCATTTGCTGCTCTAAAAAACTTCCCCACTTTAAATCTAAAGGATGCATCATCTTAAAGCCAGGCAGCAGAAAAACTCCTGTAAATTGATACTAGCCTGTGCTTATTCCCAAAGAATCTCACTGGAGGAACCTTAAAAATATTCAGTAGCTCAGTGAAAGCACCTGGTGCAGCCCGCTGCAGGAATGAGCCGAGTGTCCCCTCTTGTTTCCTTTTGTCTGAGCTGTTCCTTGGCTCCGCAGTTCGGCGATTCCCAGCAGCGGCGGCTGGGCCGTATCCTGCGGAGCACCGTGATGGTTCGCGTCGGGGGAGGCTGGATGGCCCTGGATGAGTTTTTAGTGAAGAACGATCCTTGCAGAGGTAAGGCAATCCCTGGGCTTTGTGCAACTGGTGTGGCTCTGTGATCTTTGTAAAGGTCACCTGAAAGAATTCAAAAAAGTCCAAAGCCAGGAGATGGTAAAATTTTTGTCTGAGACGCTGGGGAGAGGATGCTCTGGGCAAGGATACAGGAACCTGAGGTACTGGTGCTGCAGGCTGTGTTGCGTTTCTCTGAGGGATTTCTGAGCACCACAGCTTGCTGTCAGTGTGACAATAAGCATCACCTTGCATGAGTGTGTCCCGGGCATTGACCAGCCTGGCGGTGAAACAAAAAAAAGATATTTCAGGCTGGCCAGGAATGAAGTGCATCAAGGCTGCTTCCTTTGGAGACCTTAGGTCTGTAGTCCCTGTGTCCCCTTCTCTGAGATGTGAACTGCCGTGGCTGCGTCTTCTCCAGGCTGCTGCTCTTACCGTTCCTTGCCCCTGCCGTCCCACGGCTGTTGCTGAAGGGAGTGTGATGATTTACAGCGTGATTTACAGCGTGTCCCGCTTGCGGCGGGGAACCTTCAGGGTTTTCCTGCTCCTCTGGCCTCCCCCATCCGTGCTTTGCAGCAGATGTTTTGCAGCACTGACAGGGAGGTTATTTCCATCCCTTGTTATCTCAGCGTGGCGCTTCCCTTCTGCAATTGCTCTTCTGATCCATAATGCATCGACTCTAAAATTGCTCCCGTGCCCCATAAGGCTCGGTGCGTGCCCTTGCTCCCAACACCGTGAGCATGAAACCCGTTGGCATGTGTCAGCTGGCCCAGGAGCTGAACCCCGTGGATTTTCTCCCTTGGTTGTCAAAGGGAGACCCTCCAGCTCTTCGAGGCGTTGGGGTGAAAGTTTTAACGTTGGCTCTTAACGAGTGGTGATTACTTCTCTCCCAAAAAAATTGGTGGCGAGCTGCCCAGCGCTGTGAGAGAGCAGAATCTCAACCCTTCAGAGCTGCTCTTACAACGTTTAAGCCACGTTAAAGGTGATGCTGGTCACTGTTGTCGCACGGTGTGTTTAGAGGACGCTTTTCCCAAGACACGAGACAATAACAATGTGAATTAGTGGCGTTTTCAGTCCGCCAGCTTCTCAAAGAGCTCTGGTCCATGGCAGGAGATGGTGAGGGCAGAGCCAAGAGAGCCAGAATGTTGGGTCATAGGCTGGACTTGATGATCTCAGAGGTCTTTTCCAGCCTCAACAATTCTGTCATTCTGGAATGGTCTCGCTGCCATCCGCTCGCCCGCGGAGATGGGCAGCAAGAACTGAACCCCGGCAACGTCGGGTTCATGCAAACCTCAAGCCTCCTCTCCTTTTTCCCCTTCCAGCACGAGGACGCACCAACCTCGAACTCCGAGAGAAATTCATCTTGCCGGAGGGCGCCTCGCAGGGAATGACCCCCTTCCGATCGCGAGGCCGAAGGTCGAAACCATCCTCCCGAGCAGCCTCCCCGACGCGATCCAGCTCCAGCGCCAGCCAGAGCAACCACAGCTGCGCATCGATGCCGTCCTCTCCCGCCACTCCGGCCAGCGGAGCCAAGGTGGGCGTCGCACGTGAAACCTTCTTCTTCCCTCTCCTTCGGAAATCGGTGGCCTCCAAACCCGTCCTGGCGAGAGTGTGTGGAGGAGGAGGAAGAGGAGGAAGGTTGGGGCTGGGCGGCTCGATGGTTCCTGTGGTCTCTAGAAGATGTTGGGGGTGTCTGTGTGCGGGGGGGGACGCTGTGGGACAGGTTTTGAGCCCGAGCGGGATGCTTGTGGCTCTGCAGGAGGGTCCCCGGCGCTCGCCGTGAACACGAAGGGGCCGCAGCCGTG
>NW_009707822.1:763-2179 GCF_000703405.1 Apaloderma vittatum | reverse complement strand
CCCCACCCGTGCCCAGCCCGAAGGAGAAGCCATCGCCCGTCGTCTCTCCTTGCCCACCACATCGTTTCATCATCCCTTTGGGTTTTCTTCCCTTTTATTTCAATTTATGCATTTCCTGTTTGGTTCTAGTTTCGTTTTAGTGCCGTTTCGCCCCCATTCCAGATACTTTTCCATTTCTTTTTCTTTTTTTCTTTTTTTTTTATTCACTCACTTCCACCTCTCCCCCCCTCCCCTCCCCTCCTTGGATTTTCCATTCCACAGACTCCACATCACTTCTCTCGATGTTATGACAAACCCTGGTTGATAAACAGTAAAGCGGGCACCCCCCTGAGGGGATTCGATTATTCCGACTTCCAGCTCTCGAGCGCCGAGGTAGAGTATGGGCTCACAGCCCCCAGGACCTGCTGACCGGCCGGAGGGCCGCTGGCACGGAGAAATCCTGCTCCCCTGCTTGATTTAACGCTTATTTGTGGTAGAGCAGCGCTTGTTAGCACCGCTAACGCTCGGGCTGTTAGCGTTTTTCATGGGTTTCTAACTCGGTTTAAGTAAAAACGTCAGAATAAAGCACGGCGGCTCACGATTCGTGGTTACCCGCTTTCAACCCGCAAGAGCCACGTTTATCCTCTTGTGCTTTAGAACAAAAAAACAAACACTTAAAAAAATAGAATAGCTTTTGAAAAGCGGCCGCGTTTGGCTTTCGAAAATCGCAATCTGGCAGCCGAGTTGAGACCCGAAAACCAGCTACAGCGCATGCGCCGTAACCATGTCGCCTTCGATTTTATGAAGCGCTTGCGTTTCGCGGTGCGTCCGGCGCTGCCACCAGCTTGACGCTCCCAGGAGGATGAATTCAGGCTGGGATTTTGATCTCCTAAAAATTTCACCCTCCTCACAGACCTCCCTGACCTCGGCACTCAGTGGTGAGCAATCCGGGGGAGATCTCGAGGGCTGTGCACGCCGGCACAAGAACCGGCTCTTGCTCGGCGGTGCTTTCACGCAGAAAAGATTTCTTTTTAAATCCTCAGAAGGGCACGAGCACTTCCCCAGTTGCCCTAAAATTGCCTGCTTGCTGCTGTTAACGTGTGGATAAAATAGGATCAAGGACGAGAATCGAAATCTCTGGGGATGAAAACGGTCCCGGCGCAATCGCGCGTCGACGGATTTCAATTCCCGCCGCTCGACTACCCCTCTCCCCCCGCCACAGCTCCAGTTTCAGCACATTTCAAGATTTCCAAATTTCCAAAAAATAAAATAAAACATCACCAGATCTCGAAGGATGGAGGGAAACCTCTCTTTAAACCTCAGTGGGAAGTAGCCTCTGGTATTGATGTGTCAGTCCGGGGATGCAGCTGGGCTGGAGCCCTCCCTGCAGCGATGCCCCTCAAGCCCCAGGGCGGGGAGGGGACACCCCCGGCCGTC
>NW_009707822.1:0-717 GCF_000703405.1 Apaloderma vittatum | reverse complement strand
GGCCCCGGCCTTCCCCGCCCCCCCGTCGCCTCCCCCGTCGCTTCCTTCCGCAGCGGCGGGAGCAGAGCTGCCTCTCGCGCTGCTTTCGCGACATCTTAAAGGTCAGGAAAAGCGTCGTTTCAGGACGCGGCCGAAAAGTGATTTCGCTGTGGTTTGGGTCCCTCTTTGCGGCTGGTGCCTCCTCGCTCCTCGGATTTGGCCACCCTTGGGCGGTGGCTGCAGGAACCTGTCTGTCCCCCCACCTCACAAAGTCACGCTGCGCCGATGCCTCCCCACAGCGGGGTGTGTTTCTCAAGGCACTGCCTTGCTGTTCATGTTCCACAACGGTCCTGAGCTGCTTACGTGCTGAAACAGCCATTTTTGCAATATTTCACCTTCTCTTCGTGAAGCTTTTGAGCTCGGATGGTGCTTTCCTCCACCCGGAGCCTGGATATAAGTATTTGCATGGTAGAACTCTACTATGAAAAAAAGAGAAAAAAAATGAGACTTGTAAGGACATAAAAGTTTATTTTGCTTCTATATGTATAAAATGTAAAAAATCAGATGTTTATTTTTTTATTATTTTTTTTTAATTTTTTTTTCTTTTTGTGAGCCGCTGCTGAAACGACAGCTTGTGTCCTCCTTGGCCATTAAGATGGGTGTTCCTTAAGTGTCTAAAACCGATCTCGGACGTGATCTTGAGCCGTTCCAAGCCCGGTAACGCCTGACGGCCGCTCC
>NW_009707821.1:2430-8608 GCF_000703405.1 Apaloderma vittatum | reverse complement strand
GCTGCCGGCCAGGGTCAAACCACGACATGGGTAATAAAGCATAGGTGATAAAGCGCTTACAATGAAATAGACTAACATAAATATCAGTAGATGCCCGTACTTTTTTTTTGATTGGTGGGTTTTGTGGTTTGTTATTTCTAAATGCACATATGCATTTTAGAATAAGCATTTAATATTTTAGGCTTGCTTACTGTGGTTTAATTTTAGAAGGTAAGAAAGAATAAGTCATGGCAAGAATATCAACTAGGAAAGCATAAGACAGTAACTTTTCCACTTGCCTAATCTTCATCCTGAACAAAAGACCATGCAAAACATTAGAGGTCAAATTCACTTTTTGTGAAGCTTTACTGATTTATGCAGTTACAGAAGTTCACACAGAATGATAGCTTAGAAAACAGCTTAATCGTTTGGTATCTGAAGCCAAGTCCAAAACAAAATGCTGATTAAAGCTAACAGAGGAACTTACAGTGAGTTTTATATTTTGCATTACAGCTCACTGCAAAATAAGATTGAAGATCTCACTTAAGACCTTAGTAAGTAATCATAATCAGCACATCTGTGTAGGGCCACTATAAATGACACTTTTATCAGCGCAAGTGAAGTATGTGCTTCTTATTCCAAAGAATAAGAAGCCATTTACACTAAATTTGAGGAATAACCACGTAACTCAGAACAGCAATGAAGAAAATGAGGATATGCAGTCAATTTCCGAGGTAAAGGAAACAGGATGACTGTTCTTGGTGTTTGAAGCAGAGATTAGTTACCTGGCACATTTCAAATACGCAGAATGGTTTTAATGTCCAGTTGTTGTGCACTCACATTCGAACATCTTACATTTACTATTGCACTCATTTGACTGAGGCGACATTTTAAAGCATATTAGGATTGATGTTGGAGCCATGTTGGAAAGCATGAAGCCTTAAACAAGCGAAGACGTAATGCTTCAGATTTTCTATGATAGTGAGATTACCTGGGAAAAAACAAGCAGAAGAAAATTAAGGAGGATAATATAGGCTTATGAGAAGTCAGAAATTGTATCACAGAAGAAGCCAATAAAGAGATAAAAAGGAAGAGGTTCTGTGATTTGTAAATGTGAAAGATGATTCTGACTCTGACTTTCTGAACAGCAAATGGACAAAATAACCTAGGGGAGTATTCTGTGTTAGAGGTAATCAGTATGGGACTATGTTTTGGATTTGTGCTGAAAACAATGTTGATAACATAGGGGTATTTTAGTTATTGCTAAGCAGTGCTTATACAGAGTCAATTTTCTGTTCTTTACCCCACCCCACCAGTGAGTGGGCTAGAGATGCACAAGTAGTTGGGAAGGTACACAGCTAGGATAGCTGACCCCAACTGACCAAAGAGATATTCCATACCATAAGACACTGTGCTCAGCAAGAAAAGCTGGGGGAAGAAGGAGGAAGGGGAGAATGTTCAGAGTGATAGCGTTTATCTCCCCAAGTACTCGTTATGCATGATGGAGCCCTGCTTTCCTGGAGCTGGCTGAACACCTGCTTGCTGGCTGGAAGTCGTCAGTGAATTCCTTGTTTTGCTTTGCTTATGCACATGCCCTTTGCCTTACCTATTAAACTGTCTTTACCTCAGCCCGAGAGTTTTGTCACTTTTTTGATTCTCTTCTCCATCTCGCTGGAGGGGAAAGTGAGCAAGTATCTTTGCGAGGCTTAGCTGCTAGCTGGAGTTAAACTATGACATGTGGCAGCACAGTTGCTATAGGAGAAGACAAATATCTTGCAAGACAGTTTTAATCATAGAGAGTACAAAGCCCCTGTGAAATCTGAGAAAGTTAAAAACAACAGCAGACTGGACATGGGAGAAGATAGAGTAAAAAAGTTTGCAGGTAAGGAGCTTTCCAGAAGAGTTCTATTGGCTATTGAAGTATATGAAAACAGTTTGAATTAGATGCAACACCGCAAGCTCTTGTTATATACTGACTGCAGACTGTAATATATTTTATTTTTTTGATAGAAGGGTAGAAATGGAACCTTTGGAGTGCTCAGGGAAAGCTGATTAGAATAAAAAAATTGTATGAAAAACAAAGTAATGAGGCCATCCAATTATTATGGAAGCAAATGTTTCCTAGGGTTAGCTGTCAAAATTGATAAAGCTGACCAGTCTCTTTACTACTTACAGAGCTTATTATAATGCTGTAATAGTTCATGACAGGAGATAAAAATTAACTTCTTTTCCAATCAATCACAGGAATTTTACTGGGTGACAGCCTAGTGACATGATGTGCTGCAATGGTCAGTTAAATCTTTATGAATTTGATATTCATCTCATTTGCATTATTTGACCTTTATTACATTTGCAGGGTTTTTCGCTACAAAGCTACTGGGTTTGATTTCTTCTTCCCTGATACTGTACCCTGACCTAGTTGTGACACTGTGATTCTGAAAATACTTACTTAACCACTTTGGGTAGCTGAGATCCACAAATGAAAATGTGAACTGAGTGAGAGTACATGAAATATGTGTGTTAACTCTGGCTCATTATCATCTGGCAGTTTGGCAAATTTCGCATTCTGGAATAGTCTAGATGATGAAAGAAATTTACTGAATTAGAGGTACAGTTAAGTTTGATAGAGCCGTAGAGAAAGTCCACAGATTGCTTAAGAAAATCCTGTGCCTGTCTTGGATTTTGAGTTCTCACTGAGTTCGTAATAGTGAAATTAGAGTGGCAGCAAAAACACAGTTAACCAAACACGCTGAATTTCTGTGAGCCCTGGGGGGTCGTTTTAAATCTTATTGTGGTAGGTACTGGAGGTGTGAACCAGTTGAAATTGCACACAGTTTTTGTGTTGAATATGTTTAATGTTGACATGTACAAATAATTTAAACAGAAGTACTTTCCAGCACATGATTTTGGATTTCATCCTAATTTGTTATATCTTTAGCAGTCGTAAATAAAAGGTTCATGTCTAACTGCTTTTGAGCATATAAGACCAAATCTGTTTTGAGTACAGGTATCAGGCAGCATAAGAGCAGGCATCTCCACAAAGATAAGGTGGCTGGCAATGCCGTGCTGCACCAAGGGCCTCACCCCAGCAAGGAGAGCGGTGCAGGCTTGAGACCATGAACAAGGACAGCCAAGGGGCCTGTGACCACCACACCAGCCCCAGCCAAAGGGGTAGGTTCAGGATCAAGCCAGGAAGCCAAGCCAGAGAGTCAGGGACAGCAAGGCAGGAGGCTGACAGCAAGGAGACAAACAGAGGGCCTGAGCTGAAATAAGTGTTCTGAACAAAGGCAGGGAGGCCTCAGGGAGGTTCCTCATGTTTTTTTAGCTCTCATCTCTTTCCCAGCAGGCTGCCCCAAGGCCATGGGGCCGGCCATGATCACAAACCATCGGGAGAGGGTAGAGGCTGCTGGGCACCTCACTCCAAGCTCTGACACCATGAGCTTAGAAATTCAGATATGATTTACAGGTTTTGTTCATTTTACTGATTTGAAGTGTGAATTTAGACATATATCAGAAGAAGTGTAGAGTACAAGCTGTTTCAACTGAAACATGGACTGATAACTTTTAATCATTGCTGTTTTTGTATAGTGCTTTGATTTCAGTTTATAGTTCTCACGTATTAAGACTCTTCATGCTGAATCCCCAGGTCTTTCTTTCCTCCAGCAGTCATAATTGCCATTAGACATTGTAGAGGACCCTTCGTTGAGGGTAATTTTAGTACCAAAGTCCTGTTACATCTTTCTTGGAATATCCTTGCATCCCAACAGTTGTACGCATGTCAGTAAGTATATGATTGAATGGAAATATGAAGATACTTACAGTCTGTTCCTTGGACTGTCAAATTATGAGCCTGCTTGCTATAACAGTTGGATAGATTTAGTTGGTCAGACATGGAGAGCAAATGTTAAATCAGAAATCAAATCAATTTAACTGAGAAAAGGGAAATGCTATTGATCTCTCCAAAAAGTATTTTATATTTCAGTATACTGACAAGGAAAAAGTAATACAATAATGTGTTTTTCACCAATATAATTCGAGTAAATGCCACTTTGAAATAATTTAGCAGATTACTCTTTTCTAAATGAACTCTGTTATTCATTCGTTTGTTATTTAAGAATCCCATAAAGGTTTGTTAAACAGGGTAACAACTAGATGGTCAGGCATTATTTCACATTTCTCTTGCCATTTCAGCATCAATGACAAGCAATCTTGCTTATAAGTTGAATAGATAGGAAATTGGAAGCAGTAAGAAAATTTTACATTAATAGAGTGCTTCATATCTGCTTTGGGGGAGGTATTTTGTAGTCTGTTAATGTGCAACAATGTTGATCAGATCTGATTAACTTCAGAGGCCACTCAGCTGGTAGACTGGTAATAGTTCATGCTAAACTGTGACACAGATCAAAAAATAATTTCTTAAAACTGTTTTTGGATCTCAGATTGAATCCTGTGTAGGAAAAATTCTTCTGCCTTGGTTATAAGAAGTAAGTTTAACAAGCGCGCCTGCTGAAATAAACGGGAACATGTATTAAACATAGGAAGTAAAACTAAAAAACACCTGTTGGATTATCAATCTCAGTGAGAAGATACTAGAGACCGGGTCTTTGTGAGCGGTCATCCTCACACTTTCTGTTTTTTATTGGACAGAGTTTTACTTGCAAAATTATCTAACAGTGCTTTAATGCATAGATAATCACAATCTATTTTTCAAATGTCTTTTAATTCTATGTATTCTTCTCAAATTAAAGCTCTTCTGGAGCTGGCTGGGTTTCTGGATCCTTCATAGCACCCCTTATGTGCTGTATTTTTGATTTGTTATTGAAGCAGTGTTGGTAACACTAGGGTTTTGGCTGTTGCTGAGCTGGGTTTGCACAGTGTCAACCTACCAGTGAGTCAGTTAGCAGTGGACAAGTTATAGGGAGGGAACACAGCCAGGACAGCTGAACCAGGCTTGTCGAAGGGAAGAACTTGGGGGTACTGGTGGATGAAAAGCTGGGCATGAGCCAGCAAAGTGCACTTGCAACCCAGAAAGCCATCTGTATTCTGGGATGCATCAAAAGAAGCATGGCTAGCAAGTCCAGGGAGGTGACTCGGCCCCTCTACTCCACTCTCGTGAGACCCTACCTGCAGTACTGCATCCAGCTGTGGAGTCCTCAGCACAAAATGGACATAGACCTGTTGGAGTGGGTCCAGAGGAGGGCCATGAAGATTATCAGGAGGTTGAAGCACCTCCACTGTAAGCTGGGGTTCTTCAGCCTGGAGAATAGAAGGATCTGGGGAGGCCTGTTGTATTTAAAGGAAGCCTGTAAGAACGATGGAGACAGTATTTTTAGCAGGGCTCCTTGTAACAGGATGTGTTTTTAAACTAAAATAATGTAGATTCAGACTAGATCACAGAATCACAGAATCACAAAATCACAGAATCACAGAATCACAGAATGTCAGGGGTTGGAAGGAACCTCAAAAGTTCATCTAGTCCAGCCTCGCTGCCAGAGCAGGATCACCTGCAGTAGGTCACACAGGAACGCGTCCAGGCGGGTTTTGAATGTCTCCAGAGAAGGAGACTCCACAACCACCCTCGGCAGCCTGTGCCAGGGCTCTGTCACCCTCACAGGGAAAAAGCTTTTTCTAATGATTTTGTGGAACCTCCTAGGTTCCAGCTTGTACCCATTGCCCTTTGTCCTGTCATTGGACGCCACTGAAAAGAGCCTGGCTCCATCCTCCTGACACTCCCCCTTGACATATTTATAAACATCACTGAGGTCACCCCTCAGCCTCCTCTTCTCCAAACTAAAGAGACCCAGCTCCTTCAGCCTCTCCTCATAAGGGAGATGTTCCACTCCCTTCATCATCTCTGTGGCTCTGTGCTGGACTCTCTGTAGCAGTTCTGTGTCTCGCTTGAGCTGAGGGGCCCAGAACTGGACACAAGATTCCAGATGTGGCCTCACCAGGGCAGAGTAGAGGGGCAGGAGGACCTCTCTCAACCTATTCCCCTTCTCAACCTATTCTCCCTTTTCAGGAGGAGGGAGGTGATCATGCCCCTGTACTCGGCACTCGTGAGACCACACCTCGAGTACTGTGTCCAGTTTTGGTCACCACAGTATAAGAAGGACATCGAGGTGCTGGAGCGGGTGCAGAGGAGGGCAACAAGGCTTGTGAGAGGTCTGGAAAACATGACCTATGAAGAGCGGCTGAGGGA
>NW_009707821.1:1491-1799 GCF_000703405.1 Apaloderma vittatum | reverse complement strand
AAACTTGCTGACAACGCTCTCTAATCCCACATCCAGGTCATTGATGAATATATTGAAAAGCACTGGCCCCAGCACTGACCCCTGAGGGACCCCACTTGACACATGCTGCCAGCTGGACTCTGCCCCATTGGCTACAACTCTCTGACTTCTTCCCTTCAACCAATTAGTGACCCACCTCTCTACTTGGTCATCCAGACCACACTGCCTCAGTTTACCTATGAGGATGCTTTGGGAGACGGTGTAAAATGCCTTGCTGATATCCACATAGACCACAGTCACTGCATGGCCCCCATCCATCCACCTGGTTA
>NW_009707821.1:0-1020 GCF_000703405.1 Apaloderma vittatum | reverse complement strand
GGCAGGGTTGGAGACTTTACAGTGGGGATGTGCTACAGACCACCCAACCAGGAGGATCAGGTGGATGAGGCCCTTCATAAGCAGATAGGAATTGCTGCTTGTTCACAAGACCTGGTCCTCATGGGGGATTTTAATCACTCTGACATCAGTTGATAAAACAACTCGGTGGGGAACAAGCAATCCAGGAGATTCCTGGAATGCATTGATGATAACTTCCTTCTCCAAGTGATAGAGGAACCAACGAGGAGAGGTGCCATGTTGGACCTCGTTCTCGTCAATAGGGAAGGGCTGGTGAGTAATGTAAACTTGTGGGTAGCATTCCCTCCCTAGAAGGAAGAAATCACACAAAAAGACCAGGAGACCTATATGGATAAATAAAGAACTCCTGGCAAAAATCAAGTATAAAAGGGGAGCACACAAAGCGTGGAAGCAGGGACTGGTAACCTGGGATGATTACAAGGAAATTGCTCATGTAATCAGAGACCAGGTTAGAAAAGCTAAGGCTCTAACTGAGTCAAATCTGGCCAGTGACATTGGAAATAATAGAAAAGGATTTTACAGGTACCAAGAGAAAAAAGAAAAATGAGAGACAATGTGAGGCCTCTCCGGAAGGATACAAGTGACCTGGTTACTGAGAACATGGAGAAGACTGAAATACCCAACAATTTTTGCCTCAGTATTCACTGGCAACCACTAGAGCCGCACCACTCAAATCATAGAGGCCATTGGCTGGGTCTGGGAGAGTGAAGAACCACCCAGGGTAGAAGGTCCAGCAACACCTAGAGAACTTGAAGGTGCAGAAGTCCACGGGACCTGATGGGATACATCCATGGGTCCTGAAGGAACTGGCGGCTGAAGTTTCCAGGCCACTAGTCATCATATTTGAGAGGTCCTGGCAGTCTGGTGAGGTTCCCACAGCTTGGAAAAGGGTGAACATAACCCCCATCTTTAAAAAACGAACCAAAGACAATGTGGGAAACTACAGACCCGTCAGCCCTACCTCTGTGCCAGGTAAAATCA
>NW_009707820.1:2155-2424 GCF_000703405.1 Apaloderma vittatum | reverse complement strand
TTTTCCTGGGATGACAAGAAACCACGCGGCACATCAGGCACAGCGGGGAAAGCGCACAGCTCCTGCTGAGCAGGGGGGGATCTCGAAGCAGCAGCACATCAGGGAAAGCCCAGACCCTTCCCCAACCTTCCCCACGGCTGAGCTCCCCAGGGCCTGGCCCAGCTCCGCTGGAAACACAAGGTGCCCAGACATACACCACGCTGGGAAACAGAATCACGGAATTGCCTAGATTGAAAGACCTTTAAGATCATCGAGTCCTGAGGTCGTCG
>NW_009707820.1:1333-1957 GCF_000703405.1 Apaloderma vittatum | reverse complement strand
CTTTCCTGGCGCAGGAGACGAGGCGTCGCTGCGTGCAGAAACGGCAGACTCGCGTGAACCCACAGCCTGGCAGAAACACCTCGGGGTGCCAGAGACTGCAGGGTGGGGGCGAGGAAGGACTTGGGTCCCGTGGGACTGGAACCCAGAGATGGAGACCCGGCAGGACCAGCAGGACAAGCTTCCCAAATTGGAGCCTCTAGACGTACCAGGGGCAGGGAGGGGACCCAGAGGGGCTGGGAGGGCCAGCCTCCTCCCACAAGAAGAGCCAGCCCTGCCAGCCTGCCTCGCCAAGTGTGAGAACCCAGCTCAGGGCCGCACTCACGTGGGGGAAGGTGAACTTGCGGAGCACCGCGTCGTAGCCCTTCTTCTGCACCTTCTCCATCAGCGGGCGGATCACCAGCTGAGCGTCCAGGCCTGGAAGCCGATCAAGAGGTGAGGCAAACCGGTACCAGGAGGGAGACACACCGGCAGCAGCTGAAGCTGGTAGGTGGCCCCGGTTGAGGTGCCCACGATGATGCTGTCCTCCTTCTGAGGAGGAAAACGGGGACAGGGTTGGCAGGTGCGGACTGGGAAGAAGGGCAGTGCCAGGAAGCAGACAGGGAGTGGCAGCTTCTCTCCCAGCCC
>NW_009707820.1:883-1193 GCF_000703405.1 Apaloderma vittatum | reverse complement strand
CCCGAAGGAGGCTGAGGTGACGACGGTGCCGCTGGATAGGAAGGCGATGCCCCACACGATGCACTCGGGCTTCACCTTCTGCACGTGGTAGTTGACCATGATCCTCCGCACGGTCTGCCCTGAGATGGGGGAAGGATGGTTGGGGGCGGCATGGGGATCCCCCGCAAAGCACAGGGTGAGCCGGTGCCGACAGTCTCTGGGGCTCAGCCCTTGGGGTGCGAGTTACCTGAAGAGACATCGAACACGCGGAGGATGTCGATGGAGCCGGCCGCGATGTGAGGGTCTGACGGGGGCCAGGAGAGGGAGAGGG
>NW_009707820.1:0-793 GCF_000703405.1 Apaloderma vittatum | reverse complement strand
CCCCTCCCGCACTCACCTTTCCGCCGGTCCAGGTTCCTCTCGAACTGGATCCCCCCGGGCACAACTTGGAAGAGCTTAACAGAGCCGTCCTCGCAGCCGATCTGCAGGAGGGTGGCAATCAGCCCCAGTAGGACGGAGAGACCCTCTCCCACCACCACCGCCCCTGCTCCGGGGCCAAGACCCCTCCCGCACTCACCTTTCCGCCGGTCCAGGTTCCTCTCGAACTGGATCCCCCCGGGCACAACTTGGAAGAGCTTAACAGAGCCGTCCTCGCAGCCGATCTGCAGGAGGGTGGCAATCAGCCCCAGTAGGACGGAGAGACCCTCTCCCACCACCACCGCCCCTGCTCTGGGGCCAAGAAAGCCATCCCGGTGCCACCCGCACTCACCGCCAGCTGCGTGCCGCTGCTGTTGGCCGCCATGCTCCAGATGGGGCCCCCGCAGCCATCGAGGGAGCGCGCCACGCGCAGCCCCGCCAAGTCGTACTCGGTGATGTCCCCGCTGAGGCCAGCTCCGAAGAGCCGGTCTCCTGTCGCCCAGCACAGTGCTTCCACCGATCGGGCCTCATGTCCAGGGATGACCTGGGGAGGGACACCCAGTACCTCAGCTACACAGATCAGTGCAGACCCATAACACCCGGTATGGCTTGGTGCAGTCCAGTACTGCCTGGTACAGCTTGGCACAGCCCTGGACTACTTGGTACTTCCCGGTGCAGCCTGGTATCATCTGATGCAGCCCGGCAGAGCTCGGTACAGCCCGGTATGGCTCAGTACAGCCCAGTACGGCTCAGTACA
>NW_009707819.1:380-1930 GCF_000703405.1 Apaloderma vittatum | reverse complement strand
CGAGCACCGGCCCCGTCGCCTGCCTGCACCCTCTTCCTCCTCCTCCTCCCGTGCTCCTCCACGGGCCCAGGTAGGCTCCCCCGCCCGCTACAGGGATGGGGATGGGGACCTAATGCGCCCAGACAGGGAACAGATGGCAGGAGCCATTAGGCTGAAGACCTCCTAACTGTCACCTCTAGGAAAACCACTTAAGACAAGTCCCTGAGCAAGCGACGGGCGCTTGCACTGCGCCGAGAGGGCTGGAGCCGCCGCGCTGCTCGCTCGCTCCCCATCACCATCTGACCACGCTCTCAATTCCCCTTTCTGCCCTGTGGCTGCGTTTTATTTTGGTTCCCCTGGCTCGACGGTCCCTACAGCAAACCGCGCCTTAAAATCGACGCCAGGGCTGCATCGCCCCTTCCCCATTCCCTCCCCGGCCTGCGGCTCAGCCCTGCGTTGCTTCACATCCCCACTTCCCACTCCTTCCCCATCATTTTTGGCGCTCTTCCTGCTAATTTTGTTCTGGCCACCCATTCCCAGGCGCCGTTTCAGTTCCTCTTCCCTCAGCCGCAGGACGGGAGGTGACATGTCCACCCCACCCATCTCCTGCATCAGGGAATCGGGACCCAGTCGCACCAGGGTGCAGGTCCCCACATATCTAGAGGGGTCACGGGCTACATTCTGCAAAGGAGAAGCCCAGCAAAAGACACATAAAGCTGTCAGCACGGGGATGCTGGGTCCTGGGGGTAGGACTCAGTACAGTCCTTTCCAGCCCCGGGGAAGAAGAACCCCATTATCCCTGGAAATAAATCAGGCCAATATTTAAAAATAAAGGTGCCGGCAGGTGCTTGACTCCCAGGGAGGGCCTGGAATAAATAACCCCGCAGCCAGTGGCAGGTGGTAGCCAATTCCTTAATCTGCCCTTTTACTAAACATATACCGTGCAAGCAGCCAGCAACAGGTGGCAGGGGCTGGTCAACGCGCCCCGATCTTGCTATTTTTAAAAAGAGCTTATCTCTCCGTAGTTGGAGGGTTTTTTACATAATCTTCAGCCAGCGAACACTAGTCCTTCCCCTGCAAGGAGAAAGGGCCAGCGGGCAGGGCACCCCTCAGTATGTGCCACGGGGACCATGGGGTGGCTCTGGAGGGGACATGCTGCTTTCCCAGGGAGGGGACAGGACCGTTTGGGTGAGAAGCTCCTGTCAGAGCTGCAGAGAGGTAACGCAGGGGTTGTCACTGCCCCCATCCACCCCCAACCTGAGAACAAACAGGACAGGATGAGGAGAAGCTATGGGAGGTGACGGACGGACGGACTCTGGCTGTGCTGGTTCTTTGCAGCTCACCCAGCGCAGCCCCAAAGGCAATCACAGCCACCCAGCCCTGGCCAGAGGAGCAGGGTGCCTCCGGCTTCATTTCTCCCTTGGGCTTCTGCTTTTTTGCCTCCCTTTGGTGGCTGCATGTGCCAGAGCTTGCAGCGGGGAGGCCAGAGCCAGTTCTGGATGTGGAAGCCCACAGAGGTGGGTTCTCCCCGGCTAAAGAGGCAGCAGCGAGGTCCCCATCGCCCTCCTCTT
>NW_009707819.1:0-225 GCF_000703405.1 Apaloderma vittatum | reverse complement strand
GGAGCCGATGCCCGGCCCGATGGACGGGTGGAGGGACGGGGTGGCCATGGGCCCCCGGCTCGTGGGAGAGTTCAGGGACGTGGAATTGACTTGGTTGGAGAAATCTGTAAGAGAAGAAAGAGAGGAACAGGGCTCAGTCTCCGGTCTGTGACGCAACAAGCCCCCGAGCAGCATCGCCCTGCCGAGGGGCTGCTGGTCACCCTGTTCCCACAAATTCCAAACGCC
>NW_009707818.1:0-80320 GCF_000703405.1 Apaloderma vittatum | reverse complement strand
CCAAGGGTCTTTTCCAACCGGAATTGTTCTAAGATTCTATGTATTTACACTAGCGTGGAAACAAAACATCAAATTAAGGGCACAATTTTTTGTAAGAAGAAGCATCAAGGTGCTGGTTCTGTATAGCTTGAGTTGAGTTGTAGACATCCTCTGAGCTCGCTTCAGTTATGTAGGTTAAGATTCTCTCATTTGGAGTGGTTTTGGGGTAGTGCTTGTCTACACTTGAACCATTCTGATGATAGCTTAGCTCAGTGGAGGTGACTGGGGTGTGCAGAGCACTTTAACTGCCCTCCTGCTTATATGTGTGAAGCCCTGTAACTTCAGTGGGAAAACTCAAGGTTCTTTGTGCTTGGTGAGGTGCAATACTGGAAGCAATATGAAATTACCTCTCAGTGCATCTTGGGGAAATCTTCTGTCTCCTTTAAGCTGTGTGATGGGGTAGAGAGAAACCTTTGATGGGTTAGTGGCCATTGAGTGGAGCAATCTGATAGCATCTTTGTGGAAAATAGTCTCCTTACCATAAGAGCTATTTTCAGTCATCCTTTGACATATACTGTGTGACAGGAGGGACAACCCAACTTGAAAAGAAAGTCTGATAAATTTGAATTGAGGATGTTTTTTGCGTGTACCTGTAGCTTTAGGTCAGCAGTTGTTTTATAAGTCAGTCTTCCAGGAAGAACAGTCTCAGTAGCTGTAACAAATGTAAAGATGAGCATTGCAGAATAAAATTACAAGTGCCTCCTGCTCAGTTAGAATTCTGGATTTAAACAGATTGAGATTTGTGGCACAATCTTACTAGGAGAAGATGCTATCTGAGTAGAATGTTTCTGCCTTGTCAGGGAGGGGTGACCTACTGGGAGTGGCAGAAAAACCTGAGGAAAAAGTCTCAGTTGCATCATAAAAGTTCCACTAAAAATGCTGTGATTCACTGGTGCTGCCTGATATCCTGAGTCGCTGAGCTGGGTGGCGTAGCATGCAGTGATACAAGCCAGTTCCATAAAAGGGCATAAATTAGTTAATGGCTTTCTTTTCAATAGCCATTAATAACTCCCTCTTGCCATTCAACCCTACTAAATGCAAAGAAAAATGCAAGCTGAGCAGCAATATTAAATAAAAACTAATTTTTACTAATGTTATTTACAAATTGGAATAAAGTCGCTGAATGTTACCTTTTTTGTGACACTTCCCAGGAAACCAAAGTGTCAAGTCAGTTAGTAGACTTAGGACTGTCTTTCTGATGTTGATAATTGGATTATCATACAAGAAAAATAGATTCAAACTATTAAAAGAACTATGGGGATGATGTTAACTTTGTTGGGGTTGCATAGGAGTCTTGGTGTGGAAAATTGTTATAGAATTAAATGCTTCAGAAAAGAAGGAAATAATCATAGGGCTTACCTTCCTTGACATTATGGTCTTCTTCCTGTATCTATTGATTGAAGTATGATTTTTAATTGTGATTGAGATTCTTCCTGTGGAGTTTGTGTATATTACTGTGGCATCTAGACCCCTTTTTATAGATCATGTCTTAAAGAGAAAGAATTACTGGTATGAGAAACATCCAACCTAAACCATAATACACAAGATTTGAAGAGGAAGCATGTACATTTTTACTGATTTTATTTTTTTGTTTATTTAGAGCCCATATCCCACAGTTGTCTAGCTGAGTCAGAATTCCAGCCTTTAGTTTTGGGAGTCGATATTGTGAATGTTATGGAAAAAACTTTAAAATGCAAATTTTAAAAATATAGAAAAAAATAAGGTTAATTTTAAATTAGCACTTTTAAAGATTTGGGGATCATGAAGAATCTTACAGTTTTTGATGGTTTATTGGTGTTGAAGTTTAACGTGAAAAACCCAACAGTATGTTGTCTTTCTAGTGCCACTACTAACTCCTTTCATGTCTTCTGAATTACAATGATTTGAAATGCTCAAATGAGCATGTTGGGAAATTTGAATGCTTGTGGATCTTGGGCCATCCTCTCAAAGAAGATAATAACTCAGAGAATTTTAAGGTAAATTATCATATTTTCTATAACTCTGGAGATGTAAATGGTGTGAATTACCAATTTCTCAGTCAGCTGTCAGCTGCATGTGATAAAACATCTGTTCAGTTTCAGGCTGTCGTGAAATAACTCTTGCACATTGCCACGTTTTAATGCAGATGTTAGACAAGAACAAACAGAAGTTGAGAACAATATTTGGTTTTGAATTCAATTTTATTTCTATTTTTTAAAAAGCAATGAAGTGGCAAGAATTCTTCAATAACTTGAGTTAAAACTACTTCCAGTTTTAAGAATGCTCTTTTCTACTGATAAACTTGAAAAAAATTGCAGGGGGGAGATAATATGACAAAAATAGTGCTTTGATTAAGTTGTGGAGGGAGAAGAATAGTGGAGTAGTGGAAAGCAAAAATGGAAGATAAACTTATAGTTTTTATGTCTCACTTCATAGTTGAAGTGGTTCGTGGCAAATAAGGCACAATGATGGTAGGCCTTGGTTGCAGAAAGTTATGTTTTCTAGGGTTTTGTTAGGTCTAAGCAAAGTGGAAAGATTCTAACTTTCCTGGATTTTTAACTCTCATGAGATATTTGTGCTCAATGGAATTGTATTGGAATTAATCCTTTACTGTGATGACAGTGTGTATGGGCTACATTTTTGGTTTTTTTTTGCTCAAGACAGGGTTAGCTTAGAATATGGAAAGAAAAGAAAGGAATAGGTGCTGTGATGCTGAAAGTGAAGTATTTCAACACTTAAGACAAAATGCGTTTGTAATACTCTGACATTTATTTCTGCTCAGTCATCTTTCCTGTTAACACCCTAATAGTTGAAACAGCATGTAACAATACCCAGTGACAACCAGCAGTGTGTGATCAGATACTCTTGTGATCATAAATTTGGAAAAGATAAGCCAAAATAGTGAAAAACTAAAATATCCCTCAACTAGCTATGAACCCATAGGTAGCGGTATTGCTTGTCAAAGCATTTACCAGTACAAATACTGAAAGATATTGGAATCTTAAAAAGGAAAAGAAGTTAAAATGTACAATTTTTTAAATTTGCATTTTGACTTCTGTCACTGTAGTCAAATCTACAAGGTTCAACTTTCTCAAAAACTTCCTCATATTGCCAATTTCTCTGACCTTTTAATAAAATGTAGGCAACTGCATTGTTTTCCATTTGTTTCTTCAGTCACTTTCTTATTCTTTTGTTGGATAATATGCAAGTGAAAAGGGAAGGCACTCTCTTTTTGTTTGTTTGTTTCAAAAGAAAGTATCATATTACAGTATAGCAAGAATAAAAAGCCTAAGCTGCAGTGGAGAAACTACGTTCACACAGTTAGAGATCACTACTATGTGGCCCTTTCAGTATTGTATAACTGCTGTTAAAATTCTGTTTAACTTGAGGGTCTCCAGCTAAAATTCGAAACCTTATGAGTGGTTTGTGTGTGTGTATGATGATACATACAGAAAAGGAACAAGGGCAGAAACAAAAATACTTTTATAAATAGAGTGGGTGCGTTTTGTTCTACTCAAAAATAATGTGCCTATAGACATATAAAAAATACCTTGATCTAGTATGACCTTGTAATTTTTTTAGTTTACTTTCAGTCCAGTGTAGAAACATGTCTTCAGTGTTTGTTCGTATTTCCTGTTAACAGAAAACAATAATAAAAGTAAAATGAGAAAATTGCACAGGTTGCATGTTGTATGTTTAAAAGGTGCTCAGAGAATACATGGAAGATTAAAAAGAGAACTAATGGTAATGTACGTATTTGTTGATACTAGACGTTAAGATGTCAATGAATCGGAGTAGTGCTTGAATCATATTTCTTTATTTTCTGTCCATGGTAACCATGACAAATTAGCCAAAACATTCACTGTCACTGGAGAACATAAATCTTTCTTTTCTAACATTTTGCTGTGTGCAATTAAAACAAACAGTTTTATTTCCTGTAATCCCTTGTGAAATAGCCATTATGAATCAAAAATTGAGAGTTTCACTCGCAAGCATGGAAGTCTCTGAACAATGTATATTTTGCTACATATTGAACATTTTCTGTAAGCCCCCATAAATAAATCCAGGAAATGTGTGTGCCTTGAGTACTACCTTCATTAAATTTGGAGCAGCTGTTGTTGTTGAACTTGCACCCAAACATGGAATGGAGTCCTTGACATCAGAAACTTTTCCATGACTGGCATATTATTCTAAGTCATTGTAAACATTCGCTTGTTCTGAAATAGGGCTGATTCTATTACAAATACAAACTGGTTGATGTTATGGAAAATGGAATTCTAAGCCCATATGCTCTGGAACATGATTAATATTAAACAAACTTGCATTAGTCTTTTAGTGGGGGTTTTTTTGTTCATTTTGGGGTGAGGCTTTTTTTGTCTGTGGATTTAGTATTCTACAAGATGACAGAGTGGCAGAGAAGCCTGTTATAATAATGTAAGCATTTCTCATAAGTTATCCGATAGCTTCACTGAAATCATGCTGATGCCATGACTTAAAATATTAATGCTACAGAATTGTAATCCTCTTAGATTCTTACAAGCTGAGTAGGGCAAAATAGCATTACTGTGCTTAGTATTTGGACAGAATGTAGCTGGAAAACTCCTGTTTACTCCACAAAGTGTTATTGGTGATAAGATGTAAGTAGGCATCTGTCTTTGACCTTTGAACAAGGTCCCTGCCACTTACAGTGCTCTACGGTAGTCAAACTTGTTTGTCCATTTTTCCTACTGACACTATAAAATAAGTAGCTTCTAACATGATTTTTTATTAAATGGCTGCTGCTTCTTTGTGTATGACTTAAAAGCAGTAATTCAGTTGGCCGAAACATTAGCAGCCACAGACGTAGCTCAAGGCACAGTATCAAGGTCCGGATCAAGGCTCCCAGAAAGTTATCTATTGTTTATTTGTATGATTTCTGGATTTTAACTTAAAGTAAAAGTCTTTTTATGATAAGATCAATCAAGTTGCGGTAGGCTGTTACGAAGTGCAAGGAAGCTTCAAGAAGGAGAAAGAGCAACTTCAGAACAAGGCTATATTATATTATATTATATTAGTTATATTTCATTACTATAAGAGTTGAAATTGCCCCTGGTTTTGTATGTTATCACTTTTAACTTCTTGGCTGACTTTAAAGACATGCTTCATTATATTCTTCTGAAGACAAGTTCCTGGATAAGCATATTCCTAATTTGATAGGAGGGTTAATAGTTTTGGGGTTTTTTTAACAAGTTTTCAGATTTAAGCATTTCATTGGAAAAAAAAATTTTATTTTTATGAGTGCCTTAGCTGTGATGTGCTTGCATTTTCCTCAGTTATCTTAGATGGATGAAATTACATAAAGTAAGAATGGACTTATCAAGCTTTCTGTATTGTATACAGAAATTATGAAGACAGTAAGGAATTCTGTTAGTGCATTCATGTGTTAATACATTCATGTGTTTTGGAATCTTTTGCAGTTGACCTGACCAAAGACAGATCCTTCCTCAGCTTCTAGCATAGCACAGTAGCGTGCAGTACTAACTGTAATAGCAGTTACTGATCCAGGGGGTGGTGATGGTCTCGGGATATTCTCAGATATCAAACAGGATGTAGACTGAATAGTTCAGTGCCAGCAAATCGTGTTTAGAGGGGCATCAACTGTCATCTACATGTGTAACCCAACAATAGATTAAGTATTTTTACAAGGTCAAGATGTTTTGTATTTAGATAATTAGACTTAATAACAGTAATCAAGATAAGGCATTCTTTATAAAGGAACTTCAAAGACAGTGTGGACTGTGAAAAGAATATGCTAATTAAGTTTCCAGTGGATAGGCCAACTTGGCAGTTTAGGTATCCTCAACTGAACTGCCTTCATTTTAATGCTAAAAATACCACCCACAGGTCAAAAAAGACCTTTGCCCAGGTGAAGACCTTTTCCATGAATGTGCATGCAGGTGGAACTATGATGTCAGTGAATATTACAATTTTACGTAAATTACTAGCAAATCACTGTAAAAGGGGGGTGTATAATCTTTTAACTTTTGTATCTAAAAATAGCACAGAAATTGTCAGGTGTGCTTGATTTCTAGAAATCCACCAAGTTCCTAGGATTGTACAAACCCGAATAAATAAGCAATATCTCTCCTGAGTGTGTGACAGTTAACTTTTTGCACCGGTCAATGAATCTGCTTTTAGGATAACACTTGCATCACAGGTTGCTCATGTGCGTTCTCTTGAAAATTCCTGACAATGGTGTAGGTTCATGATGATGCTTGATTCAAAGTTCGGGTTCACAGCAAAGAGAGTCAGTAGTTTCTGTTATTAACCCCAGGGGTTAAAAAGCAACAGAGGAGCCAGTATTTAGGTTGCAAATAATTACGTCCTTCATCTCTAGTTTTAACTAGGAAAGTGGATATGCCAGAAAAATCAAGTCGCAAGAGTTTGTGACCATGAGGTTCACCACTCTGATTTTAAACAGCAGCTGCTGTCTTTCACTAAGTGACAGGAATTCTGGATTCCCCTTGAGCAATGTGTTGCGTTCTGCACCCGCTTCTTTGTGTCTGCTCTAGGGGGAATGGCAGTGGACTCCAGAGATTACTGGCTCTTAAGAAATGTGAAGAAGTGCATGGGATGAGGAGCTTGCTTTTGGAGCATGAGCTTTGAAGGAGTTGGAGGATTATTCCTTCTGTGAAACAGTAGCTTCCTATGTCTGAGCTTACTTGTGAGCATTGTAAAGTGATGACCCAGCACTGGAAATGCTGCTGAGTCAATGTGACCTGCAAGGAGAGCTAAAATTCTCATGTGATCCCAGTAGTTGCAGATTTTCACTCTGTAAGAATCTGTCTAGCATCTGACTTCACAATGTATTGTAAGTGGACAGGCACCGTACCTGTTCTGAACAGCATTAAAGACTGGTGAAATTCCAGGCTTCAGTCATCCAAAGGCTGTCCTTTTTAAAATCACAGTCTTAAATAGTATGAATCCAATTTAGGGGGAAAAAAATAGCATAACAGTAGAAAGTATTTCTCTGAACTAAGAAGTGTTTGCTTTTTCAGTAGAATTACAACTGTAGCGCTTAAGTACTTGTGCTAGGCATGCAGGGTGATGTGCAACATTCCCTGAATGAAGATCTGATTTCAGCAGCCTAGTTTCAGCCAAAATCACATACCTGCTGCCTGGTTCTGGATCCATGCTGTCTGACTGAAAGAAACTGCAGAAGTAGCTGCCTAAATTAGGCCCAAGTTTTCCCTCAAACCTATCAAGTATTTCACTTCCATACCTACATGTGGCTTATTTTTTGCAGCTCTGGGGAGGTAGTTCTTGCAGTCCTTATAATACGATGTTTTCCAGGGCCAAGAGAAATTTTTTCATCTACTTCTATAACACTGCAACTTCCTAAATTATATGTCAGAAAGTAACTGCTTTCTGGACAAGTTAAACATTTGATTTCTGTTGTTGTTTGCTTTACTTGTGGCTTACTTAAATATAATATTATATTTAAATATTACCCCTAATTTAACAAGGAGAAAAGTGAGAGGAGTCATCCTCTTCTGGATTTTACTGTTCACTTACTATTTTTAACTTGAGAACCAGTGGAAAGGAAAAGGAAATATGTTACTGTTTTACATTAAAAAAAGAAAAAAGGAAAGGAAATAGCCATGGTATGATACAGAACTTATTTCGTTTTTTATAAATAAATTGATCCTTAGCTATGATTAATGAACTTAAATGGAAAAGCACTAACTATTCTGACCTCTTGCTCAATGGGATCCTCCCAGTGGGTTTTGAAATACAGTATTTGTTTTCATAGTAGCTATGATTTCTTCTACTTTGACGCGAATTATCTTGCAATTCTTTTGCAAAGAGCTATCTTTTCTCTTGGGAGGTATATGACAAAACTGTTTTTTTCTCTGTTGATGAGATCTGCTTTATAATGTAGGGAGAAGAGAATAATGTCACTAAAAAGTTTTGCAGTTGCACAGTTTTAGGTGCAATTCTGTGATTTTTCATAGCGTATTACCCTAAAGTATTAGTCTGTGAAACTTATCTTTGTGTATCAGTTAAGCCCTCAGACTTTGTTTAGATGAAACAGCAACTGTATTTCCTGTCTTAGAGATATGCATTATACTCTGTAATCTTTACAACTGCAGAGGCTTTATTCAGTTCGTAGTGTGACTTCTTTCTTCAAAGTGGCTGCATGAGTCTTGTTCGGCCATGGCATGGGCGCTCAGGACTATAATGTTTT
This sequence comes from Apaloderma vittatum, assembly GCF_000703405.1. Classification (NCBI taxonomy): domain Eukaryota; kingdom Metazoa; phylum Chordata; class Aves; order Trogoniformes; family Trogonidae; genus Apaloderma; species Apaloderma vittatum. Next base: position 72,075 of record NW_009707818.1, on the reverse strand, counting down.
GGTGTAACTACCTCTAACTTCATCTTTAAGAATGATAAACTGTGGATACAGTGAGTTGTAACTACTTGATTCCGTATGCAGTAGAGGATTCTGTCCACATAGGTGTTCGTCCTGAAGTGGGCAGGTACTCTAAGATCCTGCTTAGATTTGTCTTGATAGCAGTTATTCTCCTGCTATGGATGGTGTCGTTAAAAGTTGAACATGGGTGTAGGTATTAAACGCAGATGTAAGCAGGTGTGAAGTGAGGTGACAGAACCTTAAAAAATGCCAGGAGAGATGGGGAGCTGTTACCATGAATAGAAGACCATTTTCTGTTATGGACTTCTAACTCAAATAAAAGGTTCAGAAAAGTTCTTCTAAATCATGTAATACAATTTAGGATCATTTTGCAAGTTTACAGTTGTTTCACTATGCTCTAGAGAAATGCTGGCAATAGCTTCATTTGGCTGTCTGGAGCAAATACGCCATTTCCTGTCCTTTTTCTTTATGAAGTCTTCTCAATACAAGTTCTCAGATCTGTTAGATATAATCATGCTGAGAAGAGTATGAAAACTTAGAGCTCTTAGGTCCAATTTGATTTAAGTTTTTAATACCTTTTCTTTGTTTGCAAAGAAAAATAGTTATTTTTCAACTAATTAATTTGTAGTTCTTGATGCAGGCATTTAGTGTTTTGGACTACACATCTTACTGTCTCTGTAGAACCTGAGCTTGATGGATTGACTGATGGTGCATGGAGAATTACATTTGTTTCTGAAGTTGCACTTGTGGATTGTGAAGACTAAATATTTACAGTTTGTTTTAAAATATTAAACAACGAGGAGAGACAGTTTACAAGGGCATGTAGTGATAGGACAAGGGGCACTGGTTTTAAACTAGAGCAGGGTAGATTTAGATTAGGCATTGTTCAATATCTCCATCAATGACCTGGATGAGGGGATAGAGTGCCCCCTCAGCAAGTTTGCTGATGATACAAAACTGGGAGAGGTGGCTGACACCCAGGAAGGCTGAGTTGCCACCCAAAGAAATCTGGACAGGCTGGAGAGCTGGGCAAAGGTGAACCTCATGAAGTTCCATAAGGACAGTTGTAGAGTCCTGCATCTAGAGAGGAAAAACACCAGGCACCAGCACAGATTAGGGGACGTCCTGCTGGAAAGCAGCCCCATGGAGAAAGACCTTGGAGTCCTAGTGGAGAGGGAGTTGTCCGTGGGACATCAATGTGCCCAAGAGGGCCAATGGGATCCTGGGGGACATTAAGAAAAGTGTGTCCTGCAGGTCTAGGGAGGTTCTCCTCCCCCTCTGCTCTGCCTTGGTGAGACCACACCCGGAATACTGTGTCCGGTTCTGGGTCCCTCAGTTGGAGAAGGACAGGGACCTACTGAAGAGAGTCCAACAAAGAGCTACGAGGATGCTGAAGGGACTTGAACATCTCTCTTATGAAGAGAGACTGAGAGTACTGGGGCTGTTTAGTCTTGAAAGGAGACGGCTGAGAGGGGATCTTATTAACGTACATAAGTATCTGAGGGGTGGGTGTCCAGAGGAAGGAGACAATCTCTTCTTAGTGGTGCCCAGGAATACAACAATAATGAGTTTAAGTTAGAAGATAGGAAGTTCCATCTCAACATGACGAGAAACTTCTTAACTGTGAGGGTGACAGAGCCCTGGCACAGGCTGCCCGGAGAGGTTGTGGAGTCTCCTTCTCTGGAGACATTTAAAACTTATCTGGACACGTTCCTGTGTGACCTACTGTAGGTGATCCTGCTCATGGCAGGGGGGGTTGGGCTAGGTAACTCTAAAGGTCCCTTCCAACCTAACGCATCCTGTGATTCTATGAATGAAACTTCCTTAATTTGCTATGAAACACTGCTTTGCAGGTGGATTTTATCATGCAAAAACTAATCTTCATTATCAGTTTTTTTTCTTCTTGGAAATTTTGTCTCCATGTTCAGTTAGCATGGTATCGTTCTCAATTTAATTTCCAACATATTTGAATCATTACACTTCATTAGATAAAAACAGAATATAAAAAGAATAAATGTGCTGCATTTCCAAGCCTCAATGTGCTCTGACTTATAATTAATGTTGTAACAGAAACTTGGATAGCAGTTACATATTTTCTTTTACTCCTTGATAGTCTTATCAAGCAGCATTTGTTATAATTGCCATCATCACTTTCAGCTGGCTTAAAATAAGGGGGAAGAAATTATCAAGCAATTTTGAGCACTCTTAGTTAAGTTTTATTTATTTTAATGATTGTTTAAATCATGGTCTGCCAAAAAATCTGGCAAGCTCTGAGATTGATTTGAGTGGTATTGCCTACTGACTACAGGATGGTAATCTTACAAAACATAAAATAGTATGCCTTACTTTGTGAGTCAGAAGCAGGTTATTGACATCCCACCCCACTTCTCTCTCTCTTCCCCTTCCCCTTTATTCCTTTTTTTCTCTTGTAAGTGAATTCTTACACTTTGGAGTTTGGCATTGAAGTGCTATTCCAGTGTGCTGTGTTGTTGCTCTGGTTCATCTCTCACTTGTGTTTGTGTGGGCTGGTATAGTCTCTTTACACTATTTGCCTTGTAGTCTGGGATGTTTCATGCTACTAGTCATTCCAGTTCAGCTATGTAGAGACTGAAAGCACTACTTCCATAAACTTACAGCTCAGAACAAATAATCACATCTTTTGTGTTTAAGCTAGCTGTCCCAGAATGTGAAATGGCTTCTTTTCAAAAGCTTGTTCATGTATATCCATGTGCTTTCTGTGCATAAGATGCGATTTGCCTAAAGAAGCAGTTTCATGGGTCTTACTTCTGTATACCTGAGAAAACCCGTTGGGTTATTCTAGTGGGAAGTAATTTCAGTGATCAGTTTGGTAGTTTCTGAAATAGTGGTGGATCTTTTCTTTGCTCTTTCCTCAAGCAGGAATAGAACAGGTTTTATTTAGGGCCGACAAGTTTTTGCAAATCTGTAGCTGACCACACAGTGAACCAGACTGCTGAGAACCTCAGTGAAGTTATATTTGGCAGCTTGGAGATAACTGCTTGCCTGAGGAGAATTCAGACCATGTAAGTACTTGGTTTAGCCTAGGGGAAAAAGAACCAACATGCAAATAACAGGTCCCATTTAACTTGGGACATTCCATTGTCTCACTGAGCACTGTCCTTTTGGCAGTGGAGTACTGATGGAAAATGGAATAAAAATTATAAAATTAAGATTTTTATTATTTCTCCTTGTGCAGGCCCCTATGTTAGGCCCTTGTCTGTGTAGGGTGATCTTAGAGTCAGTTATTCCATAACAGCTTCCTGGCAAGACATGGATCACCAAGTCACCAAAATCAGAACCCTGCTTTGAAAAATGGTTGAGTTTTCAGTAGTACTGTGGTTCTTCATGGACACATTGTCTTCATAGATCTTGTTTTACCCATGTATTAGTATATTGATTTTTAGTGTTTATAACTGATGGTTAACATGTGACATTAAGAGACCTTCTAAGCTTTAAGGCAAAAATTGCCTCTCCATCTGCAGCTATTGCTTGTATTTGCTGCTGTGTATGTTCTTTTCCACTATATGTTTTGGGATTGTTTTTTTGGTTGTTGATCATGTTAAATAGCACTGGCCCAATTACAGTTTCTTTAGGGTACTCCTTTACTATTAATTTATTATTCTGGAATAGGTGGGTGTGAATGGGAGTTTAAAAATCAAACTATAACAAAGCAAAAACCAAATCAAAGCCCTCACCATTTTCTGATTTTAACAGAGCTTTATTATACTACTGTAGACTTGTGGGTTTCAGAAGATCAATGAATTTTTCCTTTTGCACCGGTGGCTGACATGTAAAAATAAAGAAAGCAAAAGAAATAAAACAGACTTGAGAAATGCTGTTTTCCTCTACTGAAATTACAGTTCAGATGAGATTAAATTATTTGGCTCTTTGCCACATTGAGCCATTTCTGCAATAAGTAGAGCATACTGCTAATGGCCTTTGAAATGTCTGGCAAACAGCTTGGGCTGTTCGAAAGGGCTCTGTCCATGCCTCCAGATTTGAAGGCACATTGCTCCTGTTTTCTAATTACTTTGTAATATAAAGGAGACTCTGCTTTTTTGCTGGGTCCCAGAAAATTTATGCCTCTGTTTTGTTGCGCAAATAATTTGATGTGGTTTGTGACCTGTGGATCCAGATAATGTAGCTTTTGGGGGCTTCACCAGAGCTCATAGCCCAACCAGCTGCCTGGAGTGTGTCCTGCTACCTGGCTGAGCAGTTGTCAGAGAGGAAACCGTGCCACCAGTGCTCAAACCCAACAGCGCAGGGGTGGGAACATTAGGTGGTCTGCCCTGCTCTTTCATAGCACTGTTGGTTGAAACCTTAGTAATTATCTCAATTACTTGTACTACTGCCACTTGTTTCTAATGATTTGTAACCATCCTGGTGGTGATGTACTGATCGAGGTACAAAATATATTAACTGTTATCTTTTGCTACAAATATAATGAAAGAACCTATTTCACTGACTTGCCTGAAAAGCAGAAAGAGCTTTCAGAAGGAAGTAGTGTGCAGAACTTGTGCAAGAGTGATTCAGGAACTCAGATCCTAGTGAATTAAAATGCTGCAGCTTCAATGAGCTGTATATTAGTATGTCATAAAACACCATCCCTTGAAGTAGTCAGTCGTGCGCTGTAGAATTCTAATTGTGAGAAAGAAATGCCTTCCTTCTGCCAGGATTGCCTTGGCTTCAGAAAAGATTGATTCACAAACCACTTTGTAAAAAAAACTTTTGAAAATAGTATCATGTGGAAAAAAAGTAAATGTTTTGTTTGTGTTGCTAGCAACCACTTTAGTCTAACATTTTTATTTGTTAACTGTATTTCTTTTGTGGGTGAGAATTTACAGTATTTCAGGGAAAATATTTTCTAATTGAATCTGATTCAGTTTTTGATCTCAGTAAAAACTTTTTTTATGAAAAGACACCTAGTATAATTGCATTTATTTTAAGCATTAGGTTGTTTGTAGGTAAGGAATTTTTTTGTCATGTTATATATATGTATATGTGTGTGCATGCATATATATATATAAATTGTTTGATTTTTAAGAAGAGCATTAATTTTATTTGACTTTATTAGACTATTATGAGTTTCTTGAATGCAAAATCTTTGATGCCTTTTATCATGGTGATAATTCATATGGAAAAATTTGCTAGGTTTGAGTTTGAAGTAACAACGAATGGTTCTGATGCATCAGCTTTGTAATTACCCTGCATCAGTCAGAGTATGAAATGACATTTGATCAGTTAAAGTGACCTATTCTGAGATGACCTTTACCTATGGAATAAAAATGTCATATTTTAATTATTCATATGTAGTAGAATATATAATATGTAGTACTTACTCTTAAATCCTTCTCTACTGTAATGAATCTGAGTAGTGCTAAACTTGAGAAACCTTAATTTCATGCCCAGAGCATAAACAAGACTAGTAAATTCCCGTTTGTTCTTTTTTTACCTCTGAGAAATAAACTGTCCTTTTTTTCTGTCTATTAATTTGTTCCTTTAAGGAGCGTGAGAGCAAAACAATATATATGAAATGTAGCAATGCTATAGAATCATAGCATCATTTTGATTGAAAAAGACCTTTAAAATCGTTGAAACCAGCAGTTACCTAGCACAACCAGGTTCGCCACTAAACCATGTCCCTGTGGACCTTGTCTACACTTTTTTTCCAGGTATCGTAACTCCACCACTTCAGTGAGAAGCCTGTTCCAAGGTTTGACAGCCCTTTCAGTGAAGAATTTTTTCCTAATATCCACCCTAAACCTTCCCTGGCAGAACTTGAGGCCATTTCATCTTGTCCTACTACTTGTTACTTGTGAGAAGAGCCTTACCTCCACCTCATTACAACCTCCTTTCAGGTAGTTGTAGAGAGTGAAGATGTTTCCCCTCACCTTCCTCTTCTCCAGGCTAAACAGCCCCAGATCCTTCAACCACTCATCGTAAGACGTGTTCTAGACCCTTCACCAGCTTTTTGTTGCCCTTCCTTGGACACACTGCAGCACCTCCATATCTTTAGATCCTCCTTGAAGGCCAAAAACATGTAGTGAGCTGCTGCTTAGCCTGCACAATGTGAAATATGATATTTTCCTAAGTCCTTCCTATACATAAATATTTGATGTTGAACGGCTACTGGCCTAGAGCAGTTACAGCTAATGACTTTTAATAGTAGCATCTTAATTCCTTAACTTCCCAGGTCATCTGCAGCTGCTGTTTCATTATATCCCTCTGTTTAAATTACAGAATTGTAGAATGGTTTGCGTTATAAGGGAGCTTAAAGATCTGGTTCCAACCCCCCTACCATGGGCCAAGACACCTCCCCACCAGACCAGGTTGCTCCAAACCCTGTCCAGCCTGGCCTTGAACACCGCCAGGGATGGGGTTGCCACAGCTTCTCTGGGCAAGCTGTCCCGGTGTCTCACCACATTCATAGTGAAGAACTTCCTAATATCTAATATAAATCCGTGCTACATGTGTATATCCTACACTATATCCCATATATCCAATCTAACTGGATAGAAAGCTGGGAATTGTATTTCTAAATGGAGTCACACAGTGGTTCTTGCAGAGATTTTGACAAAAATGGTTCAAAGGATGTTATGTCCCCCATCTGCTTGGGGTTAAAGATCTGTGCTACTGAACCTGTAAAAGGTTCATGCTCCAGTTGTCTTCCTTGCGTTATAGTTTCATGCAAGAGTTGATTTTGCTTGCTGAGTCCTTGTTAGGGTAGTACCATCTGGAACTGTGGTCCCGAACACTTTACTGTTGTTGGAGGGAGTGTTCTTATGACAAAAGAAGAGGGAAAACACACACACACCCAACAAAGTAAAAAGCCACACCTCTCTAACAAAGTGAAAGTCTCTGCTTACTGTAAAAATTTCAAGGAAATTCAGATGAATACTCGATTTGGTTTTTTTAAGTAGTCCTTTGTGGGGTTTTTATGTGTTTTGAGTTTTTTTGTGTATTTTTTTTATACTTATATAAAATAACGATGTCACAAATGCAGTTTACAATAGTGTAGATTCCTGCATGAAGGCAGAAGTGTTCACTGAGGAGGGCTGAAAGGGCTTACTGTCTGTGTGTGGGACTTCACTCTGTGCTGTCTGTGGAGTAATTTAAGTCTTAAAGGGGCTGGGAGAAGTCTCTTGCTAGTGACGAAATCAAACAGTAAGGAAAGGGACATAGATGTAGATGGATAAAACTCAGTCAAGTTTATTTCACACACATTGCATTACTGAATCTGAGATGATGCTTCTTCCTACATTGAAACAGAAGTTTGGCATTTTTGTTTGGTTTTTTTAGACTCTTTGGTGGAAAGAAATATGCTATTCATATCAAGATAACTTACGGAATTGTTTATGACCCTCTATGTACTTAACAATGCTTGGAATTTTGGCCTTACTGGAGATTTGTCATATTCACTTACCTATATCTTGTGATGCATTGAGTATTTTCATGTTTGTGGGTGAGGCAGTGTACGCAGATGTTTACCACATAGCTCAGATAGGTTAGTTTAGTATGACAGAGGAAAACCTCCAGTCTCTTCTTGAATAGGATGAAATAGCTCAATTTAATGAAGTTTTTATTAAGTCGTCAGATGTTTGGATCTTGAAGATTTTTACAAGTGTCTGTCAATATCTCAAAAGGATGTTGTAAACAAAGGGTGAAAAACCACCCTGAAAACAGTCAGTGGTTGTTCTAAATTAATTCTGTGTTATTACTCACACTGGAAAATTGTTTGTAGTACTTAGTTAGTAACACTTTTATATTTTGCCTTGGTCTAGGCATTATCTCATGCTTATTCGTGTGGTTATACGTTTACTTTCCAGGCAAAAAAATCGTGCAATCATTGAGCTGTTAACTGTCAGAGTACAGCGTATTCAGGTGGAGTCAGACTTAAATTACTGCAAAATGTTGGCATGTTAGTTCCAAGGGTGTATTCAAGAAGCACTTTATAGTTTCCATTACTTTCAAACCTAAAGGTCAATGTTTGAAGCGACATAGCTCCCAAGACAAGTTGTCTTCATATCTGACAGTTATTACTCCAGACATTTCAGTTATGTTTTATTAATTTTTTTAAGAAAGTTGCAGTCTGGGTTTCATGTGTAGGAATATGGTCAGTTGACAGGTAATTTGACAATACTTCCATTATGCAGCCGCTAACAAATAAAGTGGTGAGGTTTTTTTCAGTTTTGGAAGTATTAATCGTTCATATTTTGCAACCTTGGAACTTTTACAGACCATAATATCACAGGCACTCCTGCAAGACTTGCTTTTATTTTGGAGATTTCTGCTAAAAGCAAATTTAACTGGATCTACCTTTCATAGAATTTGTAGAAACTTTCTGGTGGTTTTCAGAAATGTTACATGAGGTCTTTTTTTCATTGTTACGGGGTCATGCAACGCATGCCTTGTGATTAACTGTTCAGAGAAAGAGCTTTATACTCCTACCTTAAAGATTTTTCTTCAGTGAACTTTGGAATAATTTTTGAGGGAAACATGAACATGAATGCAGAATATTTGACAAAATATGCCAACAGGTTAGGTAAAAATTCATTGGCAGGCATCCTTTCATACTTCTGGGACTGTCAAGCCTGAAAGGCAAGTAAGTTGCTATGTGATACTTTTATATGGTAATGACTCATGTTCTTAGCCTCTGTGAAATTCTTTTTGATTTAAGCTATCTTACTAGGCTTTCCCTCTGAAATCTGAATTGTTGTGAACTGTTCATGTGTTTAAGCCCTGATACCTGAATCCAGACGTTAGATTCAGAGTCTATTTTATTAATGCCATAATATAAGTTACATGAAAATCAAGGAAGAAAATGAGTTTAGATTTCTAAGTAAAGCTCATTTCCTAAATCATTTAGGACAGTTTTTTAAAATAATGTGTGTTTTACCCTGCCTTTTAAGGAAACAAAGCTTATGTGATCATGCTGTGTGCCTCTGCTGACTGCTAGTCTCTTACCTGCTTCCCCTTCCCCCCAATAACTTTTGAAACTACTGGCCAATTTCAAACAGATTTGACAGGAGTAAAGCTTGAAGATATCGGGTTCCTACTAGTTTCATGGAAATAGGTGGCTGGATGGAGAAGAGAGCCCCTATTCATATGTCTGCTTTGGAAAAAAAATGTGGAATGAGATCAACTGCATTGTTAGACACTAGCAAATCCTCATGGGAAAGAGAAGTTATGAATGCACTAAATAAGGGAAAAGCTTTGACTGGATTTCTCAGCTTCTTAGACATTAGAGATACAGCACAAGTCATAACCATAGGAAGCCAGCCTTCAGCAGTTCCATTGCTCACAGGCCTGCTTGCTACCCAGTGAGGTAGGAAAGTACCTGATTGTTCCTGGAGCCATTGAATTAATGAGAAAACAGATGAAATAAAGATAGATCTTTTAAGGATATCCTGCTTCAGTTGACTTTGTAAGCTCACTTCAGTAGCAGACTGGTAGCAGAAAGCTGAATGGACACAATTGCCTGAAGTACAGAAGGGAGTGATAAAAGAGGAGCAGCATAAAAGAAGATAAAGTGCTTGGATGTATGCATAAAATGCAAACTTGCCAGGTTTTGCATTTTGAAGTTGTAATTTCATTGCAAATTCAATAAGCTGCTTGAATTGTTTGTTCTTTACATAATCATGACTCTCTTATCACTGTTTGTGGTACTATAACGAATAGTTTCCTGTTCCATATTTATTATTCTAACAAGTAACTAGCACACCTGATTTTTCTGGAACTTTGCCTTTTACTTTTTTGTTCCAATTGTTCAGATGTTTTTAGTGAAGTGGAGCATTTTATCTGATTACCATTGGGAAAAAATTGGAAGAAATACCTAATACTGCAAGTGCTGAGTGCATTTTAATATTCAGTGGATTTTTAGTTTTAAGGCATTCATTTGCATAGTGGTCAAGCACCTTGAGAGATGAGCCTTGCAAATGCTCTGTAGCTTTAGTGAGTTCATGCCTTTTTTGAAATGCATCTCATTTTTACAGAGATATGATTTCATTCTTCTTGATATACATGGCTTTATGTTTGAAGGAGGAGGTGATCTTACGAGTGACGTTTTTAGAGTAAGTTTGGGAAAATGATTACAAAGCACTTCAGGGTAGTGAATCATAGCCTGGACAGATCTTGACCAGACCATATCCCAGCTGTCAAAATTCAGTAGCTAAAGACTACTTAAGCATGGGTGGGATTAAGCTTCTCAGAAGTAGTGAATTGTGTAGATATGTGAAACATGATGTTTCTGAGGAGCTGTAGAGATTAAACAAAGAACTTTTTTAAAGGCTTTAAAGACAGACATATAGATATAATGCCATTCATAATATAAATCAATTTCTTTCTTGCTAAGTAGGTGTCTTCCTGGCATCCACACAACTACTTTTACCTAGCTTACATAGCTCGTGTTTTCATCTTTCTTTTTTTTTTTTTTTAATAAAAAAGGGGGGGGAGGATATTTAAACCATATCTGATGTGCTTGCTATTTTCAATTACTATTTTAAATTCAAAAATTATTGGAAGAATGGTGATTATTGCAGGGTAAGTGTAGTGGAGTGAAATAAAGAAATGAAACATGCAGGTAGACTCAACATTGATGACCTACAAATGCCACGTAAGTTCTATGTCTGTTTTCTGTGTATTTGCAGTCTACCTAGTCATGCTATATATTCAGAATTGCTTGTATATAGTTCTAGTAATTCACAATCAAGAAATGCGAGTTAAAATTAGATAGAAGGTTGTATGATATGAGGAATGGAGAACCTAACATATGTGTAGCCAAAGCTACAACATTGAGCTTTAGTTCAACAGACTAAATACTTACAGAGAAAAATATGTATCTGTGAATAACTGAGTCTAAGCTCCGGAGAAGAAGAGTACCATAAGCTAAGGAAGTGTCTGTCCAAGAGCAAATGGATACAAGTTGGATATGGGTACAAGGAGGCAGCTTAGAAAACAGCTTTCCAATCACACTAGTGAGATAAAGAAATTCTTTTTAAAAAACTCCTATTAATTTGTGAGAGAGTTTATGTGACTTTTTGCAAAGAATTGGCCTTAGAGAGGTCTCAGGAAAATGATATTCATATTTTGGTACAATATCAAAGTCTTCAAAGAAGTCTTCCTCCTCTCTCCCTTGAACAGTGCAGTGGGATTTCAAGTCAAGAGTTTCTTCCTGGAAGGATCTCAAATACGGGGAGCAGAATTACCACCTAGATTGTCCAGACTGAAGGACCAGGCTGACAAGAGTCATATGAAAGTCAGGGCAAAGCCTTGCCCAGGGCCAGGGAAGCCCCTGCAAGAGGATGGGCTGGGGAGCAGCTCTGAAGGTAAGGCCCCGGGTCCTGGTAGGCAGAGAGCTGAGCCCTGTCTGCAGTGGAGGCGAAGCATGCCCTGGGCCGTATCGACCCAAGCACAATTAGCAGAGCACATAAAGGTTATGTCATTATTTATCTGGCAGTTTAATCAGTTTGATACACATCTAGTTTTGGCTTCTCAGCACAGTGGGGACACTGATCAGCTGCAATGACTCCAGTGGAGGACTGTCAGGCTGGTCAGGGGCTGGAGCACTTGCTTTGTGAGGAGAAGATGTGGGACTAGGGCTGCTTTAGCCTGCAAATGAGTTAGCTTCAGATGTAGCCACATGGTCCCTCTAAGAAACTTGTTGAGAAGACAAGGACAGGCAATTTGCAGTGGTGAATGTTAGGAGAATGAGGGACAGCAGGCATAAATTGAAACCACAGTACCTTGTCCAAGAGGATAAAGTGGAAATTTTTTCCAGTGTTGGGACAGGTTGTCTGGAGAGGTTGTGTGGTCTCAGTACTTGGAGGTTTCCAAGACACAACTAGATAAAGCCCTGAGCAACCAGACGTGACCCTGAGCTGGCCCTGCTTTGGGCAAGAGGTTGAATTGGAGACCTCCAGAGGTCCCTCCCAATTAGTGACTCCATGAAGAGTTTTCAGGATGGAAATCTGCTTCAAGTCTGGCCCACACTGCAGTGTACAACTTGTTGAGGGATGGATGGAATAACTTGTAAGTAGCAGAGCCTTCTTCAGCTTTATTTCTGGCTCTTTCCCCCAGATCCAGATATTGCACCAAAAAGGAAACCTGAGACCTCCTTGTGCAGTGTGCCTTCGTCCTTCTCAACCTAGTAAAATACAGCAGCTTCTGTTGCAAACCTGATATAGTGGTATTCCAGCGACTACTGTGGTTGCCCCTGCACAAGTAAATTAAATTTTCCTGGGAACATTCCCAGGCACAGAAGCCAAGTGGTAGGGAGGCAATCTGCGTTCATGCTATTAAACTCTCTCAGCTTCCAGAAGAGAGTGGCTGCATGCAAACTGCCTCTTGGGAGCGGTCCCAGGAGTTCTCCGACTCCTGCGATGTGCTTGAGGAGTGTTTGCTGAGGTGGTCGCTGGCATGGGCCAAGAACACGCTGAGGCCATTCTAATGCTTAGACATGTATGATACTAGTGTGTATTCTAGTACCTGGCGATGTTCCCAATCTCTGCTTTGTTTACTGTACAGATATGACATTCTTGCACTGCAGTTGTTAAGGGGGCCACAGTGCGACGAATCTGTGGGTTTTAGGGTGTGAGAAACAGCAAGGCGCTCTCCAAAATATTTGGGAACCTCTGCCACAGAAAATAAACCAGATGAAATTTCATCAGTCGATGTGGAGCTTAATATGATGGCAGTTAATGTGGGAGGTTTCTGCAGCATGTAGTAAAAACATGAGAAAAATAGCAATCACTTATGTCAGCCGTTTTGCTCTAAAATAGATGTAATGCCTTCACCAAGAAGGAAGACACTTTTTGAGGAGGATGAAGTAATACTTTCCTCATAAATAATATTTCAGGAGGGAAAAGCAAGAGTGGAGAAAGGCAGAATTTTTATCTTAAACTTGATTTTTGTAATTGGTGATCATATTTTTATACTGACTGATGTAACCAACAATATTTCTTGGCTTCCATATTACTTTGTAATTTTTCTAGCTTCCTAGAGTTTGCTGTTACAAAAGCAACTTCTGCTTTCACATTGTCATCACTGTATTGTGCAAGTCTAATGTACTCGTTTTATTACCACACCCAGGGATGTCATGGTTACTGTTGAATGATTTCCCTGGAGATAATAGTGGCACAGCTTTAAAAAACCAAGACCACTCACTGATTGATTTAAGAAATAAAAATGGTATAATGCTTTCCAGATTTAAGCTTGTAACAATACTTTCTTTGTTTAAGTGTCAGCATCATTCATTGGTAGGTCATATTCTTTAACCCTGTACATGAATTTTCATTAACATTTTCCTCTTTTAAGCTCATAGGTATTTTCACAGTGAAAACTTATTTTTGTCAAAGTATTGACTTTATCTTAGCTCAGAGTCTGTTCGCATGTGGAGTAGAAGTAGCAGCTAATATTTAATCTTGAGTAACAAGGCTGGTTCTGGAAATCAGTGTCTGTCTGTCTTGCTAGAGTTCTAGGTCCCAGCTGAGAAAAGAGAGTTGCTGTGTGTATGTTCCACTGCCTGCTATAATGCAAGCATGTAAGGGACATCTTTTTGAACTAATACAACATTCAGTGTTCTTCTTCTCTAATTCTGTGGTAAAATTTCAGTACCAGTCATCACTAGGATAATTTACCTGATAATTTTTAATATCTTGTCCTAGCAGGATTTTCTAGATATAAATTTGTGCAAGTGTTGAAAAATGAGTAAAGCATTTGTTTTGTTTTAGCTGTTGAGATTATTATGATGGCTTTTTGAGCATTGAAAACATATGGTTTCAGACTGTGAGATTTTTATTCATGAAAAACACCCTGGTGGCTCCTCCATCCTCCTCAGTTCCCAAGGATCTAGTTGAACTGGCATTAATAGGTAGCATGGAAAGACCATGTTCTAGTAAGACTGAGCTCTGTCAGAGAAGTATCCCTGCCAGCATAGGTCCTTTCTGGCGTAGGGAAGACATTGAGAGATGCTCAAGTTAGAGCAATGACAAAAGGATCTATTGTTACATGGGTCTGCAGGGCTTTCCTGCTTCAACACGAGGTTCACATCTGCTGACACAAGGTGCACGTCTTGATAAAGACAGAGAGGGACAACACAGCTGCTCCGTGCTCTTGGGCTGCTGTGGAATTTTTTTTACTTCCCTATTGAAAAGACATTGTCTTAGACAATACCTTGCAGGAGGAAGGCTCTGTCTGCAGGGATGTAGATGTTACTAACTGTGCTAATCTGGCTGATGGTTAACACAGTTGGAAATACTATGATTAGAAGCAGAGTGTCAGGATCTCCGAATCCTGCTCTGAAGCTGTAGGAAAAGTGGAAGATGAGTTGTAGATGATTCTGTTATAGACAGTAGGTATTAAAACTCTATTAAGCAGTTTACACATTAAGAATATTTACATTTTAAAATCAGACATGTGTCTGTAAGTGTACTCTCTGTAAAAATTATTTGCTAAATCATTTTCAAAATAGGGAAGGAAAAAACAAAATACCATAGGTTAGGATTTAAATAAAATATAAGTAGAAGAGAGAGATACTACATAGCTACAATAGCCTGTCAGGACAAGAAAGGATAAAAACTGTCTAAGTATGAAATTCCTTAAATATATTTTGGTTAGCAAATATTACTATAAAGGATCATCAGGGTACTTAAATAATACAGAGAGAACTCATGACCAGCAATGCAGATGCAATGAGAGTTTCCAGCATGAATGTTCTTTTTTTCTTATAGACTAGTATGTCATAATGTAAAATTGTTGTTGTTGGAAATTAGCTCACTGTTAGTGTCTAGGTTTGGATTCTGCCTCAGAGGAGAGAGCAGGCACAGCTGTGTAAATGGCTTCTTTCAGCGTCTACCTTTGATACCTACTGCCTTAGATGTGATAACTCTCATTTCTAGTGGAATGTAGTAATGCATAGATTATATAGTTTGATGTTTTAAATGAAAAATTGAAATCCACCACCAGAATAAAGTAGCTTTTATGTAATTTTAGAATTTTCCATAGAAAAATGGGTTGGCTCATATTTTAATGATTTTTTTTTTCCTATATGAAGCATCTTCCTGTAAACATCAGTTACTAGAAGAAAAATTAGTTGGGAAGCTTTTCAGTTTACTTCCAAAAGATTTTCTGTCTTATGGTTGAGATCACTTCTTTCTTCATCTGTAGAAGACAAACAGTGGGCAGGGTGAGAGGTGGTAGAAAAAATGACAGTTTTAAGCTTCTAATTCTTGTTTTTATTTCTAAGCTTAAAAACTGTTCTGATGGATGAGTGTTGAGTGTGATTTCCGATTAAGGGAGCACAAGTTTCTGAATGATTCTGTAATCATCTTCATGTGTCTTTAAAAAAAAAACAAATGAAAAAAACCCCAGTAAACAATAAAACAGATACTGAAGGGCAGGAGTATATCAGTCAGTCTGTTGTCCACTGAGACCTCTAGCAAATCTGCTCATTCTCTGTATAAATGTTTAGTGCTTCAATGTTTTAATGTTTTCTTGAATGATTTGAAAGACAAAGTAGAAAGCACATATGACATCTGCAGATAATACAAAGCTAGAGTGCTGCAGCAGCTGGAAGAATATCGAGAATTATGAATTGATCTAGAGAGCAGCAATGTGCAAGTATTTACAAAATGTAGCTCACCTTGGAAACTATAGTTGTGTTATATGTAAAATTAGGTTGGTGAGATGTTAAATTTTGTAATTATGTAGTAAGCAAATTCTATTTCTCTGGATAGCTAATCCAGTTAACTGTTTCTTAACAGTATCTTGGTCTTTAACCACTTCTACTGAATCTTCCTAGAATTGTTTCCAGTTTCAGTACTGTGGTTTTGGAGATGACGGACAAATAACTGGACTATTTCTTGGTGTGCAATATGTGGAAAAACTAATGGCCCATTTTTTTATTACTTCCCCCCCCGCCCCAACATTCATTTTTAATAGAATTCTGCCTTAATCAGTGCTGCAAATTACATGTCTACTCCAAATTCCAGACCCTTGGATGTAAAAAGTCCACTATTTTGTGCATCTGCTCCTTCAACAGTTTGCTTTGCATTTTGGGATTGCAGCAAGACTCCAGAGCAAAACCATCCTGAGATTTCATTTTCTTTACCTTGTTTTATGAATGGCTTGTGCTTTACCTTGGTGCTTGGAAATTAAATGTATCTGGCTGCCATTAGGGCTTATCAGCACTAAGCACTGGGCTGTTTAAAAAGGTGAATGCCTATCAGTTGTAATTTGCTCAGATAACAACGTTACTATTGTTAGTGCTAACTTTTCTGTTTGTTAAATAGGCAGTGTAATAGCTTGTTCTAACAAATAATACCATGTTGAAGAAACAGCCTAAGAAGACTTTATGGTGCACTTTGTATAGCATTCCCTGTGAAGGAGAAAAGACAAAACTACATATCTGATATCATGTTAATTTTGGTTTAATTAGGGCTGTATCTAAACATCCCATGTTTTTTCTGCACTGAGGTGCTGCAGATAGCTGCAATGTAACCTGGATAATTCATTCCTACAACTATTCTAAGTTAAGACTAGATGACTGGGTGAGGGGAAAAGATACAGATGAATACTTGTTTTGCAGGAGCCTTATGATTTTTTTTTCTTTTCAGTTGATATGTGAGCACTCACCTAATAAATTTAAGCGTTCTAGTGATGGGATTGCTTTGCTTACCTTTTGTGGGCCTCCCATAAGTGGTCCACAGATTGTATGTGTAAGACACAGAAAGCAGTACACTGAAGTTTAATGCAAGAAGTACATAATAGTCAATTTCTTTGTATAAAGACTGAATAAAAGACTAAATTAAAGACTAACCACTGCTGTGTTAGACTTTGATGTCAACACCTAAAAAGATGGCCAAATTCGTTGTGTCCTTTTTAGCAGTGTGGCTGATCTGTCCAGCACCTCCTCTCTGTTGGCTCACACGTTAGCAGCGGCTCATCAGGCTGGCGTGCATCTCTTACTCTGCTCTTTGCAGTGTGACTTCTACTCCTCTCCATTTTGAGGATTCATCAAATAAAGGTAGCATACTCAAAAGCCTGACATATCAGCTTTTATGAAAAGGATGTTTTTTTTGCTGACACATTTTCAGAAGAGATCCATGAAGATGAGGATGTATTTAGTGGTTTTAAAACTCTGTGTTGCACTAGGAGTATCAGTGTATGTAGTGTATTGAAGTAAGAGGCTGAACTGATGTTTGTGTATAACTGCAGTTGCTTTTGAACTGTCTGATGTGTGTTTGGCATGATTTTGGTTGTGAGTGGAATCAGTCAGCTGAAACCTATTGCTATTCGCTTTAACCTGGTTTAAGGTTATTCATATTTTATTCTTTTGGGCTGAATAAGCTGTAATTTAGACAATGGGGCTTTTTTGTCCTGATTAAATCTATTTGCCTATGCCATGTCTCAGTTGATTGTATTACAAGCGTAAGACAAAAAGATGTACTCTTCTTCTTATGTCCTCCACAGTGTAAGTAGGAGATTGTGTTGCCGTTTATCTGTGCTACTGTGTTTCTCTATCTCTGTAGCTAGTATTCAAGTGTGGCATGAATTCTTTATCCATATGGTGTGGTGGTGGCTTGTAAGTGATGAAAAACAGTTTCCTTTACGTAAATGTCGATCTTTGTTAATGCTGTCAAACAGCAAGTGTGATATCCAGGGAATACATATCACTCTGTGGCTTACTGATAATGTAATCTAATTTCCAAAAATAAATTAAATGCATCTTTTCATCTGTAGCCATCAGATGTATGTAAACTAAAGAAAAACAACGTGTTCGAGATAGTACGTGTGAATTTGCAACAAAGATCAATAGCTAATTTGAAATTAAACCTTTGGGTTCTCTACATTTTCTGATAAATTAACTGTGCTAAAGAAGCTCGTAATGGTGTGATGTGTTGTTGCAGAGACTTCCACTGATAAACTAAGTTGAAGGACTATTGTTTCAAACAATGCCTTTAAAATCTTTATGAGCAATTTTTAAAGACATTTTTCAGAAAAACCTTAAGTATAGTAGCAGTAAACTTCACTTTTGAAAAAGTGCTAACAAATGCTACATTTTTTTTCACTATTGTGTTTTATTTATTTATTGCCCAAGTAGAAGAAACTAAGAGGAGGAGAAAAAAATTAGTGAAATCGTGTTTCTGATTTTAATATGTGAGGTGCCATGATAGAGAGAGAGCTCTTTGCTAGCAGATACCCACTTTAAAAAAAAAAAAAAAGATGATGTTGCTTTACAGCAGCTGTATCAGTCTTTTTAATAATTACAGGGTGTGAGAGAAGACCCCTTCTCCTTCCGCGTACCCCTCATCAGTTTGGTGTTTCTGCAGGCATTGCCAATCAAACCCAAGTAATTTTGATGCCTCTTTCCTGAAAGATCTGCTTCTGCTAAAGTTTAAGTTGTCCAGAGTCTGGATGGTGTCATTCAGCCCACTCTTCTCTGGATCTGCTTCCTCAACTACTTTTCTGTCAAGCCAGGCAAATGATGGTGCTTTGAGATGGGGAGAGGCATTAGACAAGCCCCCTACGGCTTTGGTAGGCTCTGTCCGCTGTAGAAGTGTACCTTGAGATACTTCAGATTCCCCATCATCTATCTACTCCAGAGCACCAAAGTCAGGTCCTGCATTGTGGGTTGGCTTCTCTTAAGATAATGTGTGTGACCCTTTTCAAGCAGCCTTAATGTGCTTCAGTTTTCTCAGACTGCCTTGTTGAATATTTTTGTATCTGCATCCACTTTTGCATGATTATAGTTTAACTGATAATATTTTGTGTGTGTGGCTGAGCTATTCCTTCTTTAACACGATAGAAGCAACAGCTTTCTGTTGTTTCTGCCAGACCAGACAGAACAAATCTGTTCAGACCTCCTGTGTATCCTGTACAGCATCCTCATTGCTGAAGAAATACAACTGTTCATTACAGATCACATCATTTAATGTCATTGAATTATTGAGGCTATCTGTTTAATTAAAGGACTTCTTTTATTATTAAGAACTTGCTGTCTGAGCGCTGAAGAGGAAGGCTTGCAGACTAGTTTTCAGCTATCAGGTACATGCAAGTATTGTAGAGACATTTGTAGTGCTACTTTAAATCAAAGGTAATTACTGTTCCTTTGTTTTATCAGTAATGTTTATGTGATTGTATTGCTTCTGTGTGTACTAGAATTGGGCAGATGTCGAGAACGTGTTAGCAATACCATTAAGTTTTTGTTTCCTTTGGTTCTGCATTTCATAAAAAATGCCTTTTATATGAAACCTGTGGTTACACTGTCCTACTACTGATCTTGACTGATTTGTACTAGAGCAGGTTGTTGCTATATCATGTGAAACTTGCTGCAGAGAATCACTTTTCCTACTCATTAGAAAGTACGTTAGTGCTTACATCCTATGTCTATTGAATAAGTGACGATGAAGACATGTTGCATAAATAATTAGCGTGTAGATTATTCCACGTATTCAACAATACTTCTTGTGACAAATTCATTACATCACTTTGAGCTCGAGCTCTCCAGTTCAAACTGGAGAAATACTGTAAAGTATTTTGCTCATTAGGTATATATTCAAGTTTGTTGGAGCGATGTTTGGTGATCTTTCTAGTACAAGTGAAGGAACTCATTCTTTCCTTGTGTCTTAGTTTAGACTTGGGTCTCTGAAGCTACAGAAAGTTTCAAGTCCGGAGGAGGTGATTAAGGAGCTGATTGGTTACTGTCTGGACTGCCTGGGGAGACTGCAGGTGAGAAACGAGCATCTACAAAAAGAAAATGAAAGACTTTTCAGCAACTGGAGCGACGTGGAGAAACGGTAAGTTTAAAGTTCATTTACAGGTGGTATTGAGAAGCTCACAAATACTTAGACTGTCCGTGCAGACTTTACTGATGAGCACTTCTGAAGCCATATACAGAGAGGAGCACACAGATTTTTCTTCTCTTGACAAGTATTTTGAACCCAGTTATCTACAGCCCATGTAGGTGTAGATCTCCTTCCTGTGTCAAAGACACAAAAGGTATTACAAGCTTTTCAGTTAAAGCTGGTTTTAGCTTTATGAAGTAGAAAAAATTATTTACCTTTTTTCTGTAGAATTCTCTCTTTTTTCTGGAAATGTTTTTCCTTTCCTTTATTTCTTATAGCTCTTAGGATTAGCAGTTTCATTTAATTACATTTTTGAGTCAAAAATAATTTGGAAATTGAGTGTGTTTTTTATAGGAAAAATACCATTATTTTGTGAGAAACTTTTATAATTGGCATTGCATTTATGATCTGAATTATCTGCCACTGCGTTCTGTAGTGAAAATATTCTATGCTTATCTCAGCATAAAGCACTTAGCACATACAAGTCAGATATTTATCTTTGTTTTCCTATTGCTTTATCTGAAGGCACACACTGAGGACAATTGATGATAGAATGTGGCTAACTGGCATTAATTTACCTCAGAAAATGGAGCTAACATTTGGGAGGAGTTAGTTTTGTTTCACTCTCATTAAAATGAGTAACAGTTTCTCCTGACAATCTCCCTGACAAGCATATGGTCTTCCTAAGTAGTGTTTTACTGCTTAACAGTTTATTGAACAATAGTGTTTTGTATAACCAGTGTGCTGTAGTGCTTACACGCTAATGTGTAATAGGCATTAGTGCTTGTATCAATTTCCATGGTGGTGTGGCACTTTTTAAAAAGAGTAACTCCAAAGAAAAATAGTAGAAGAGAAAAGCCACGGTTGTCTGACAGCCTTTGCTCTCAGAAGCAGTATATTCAAGCTTCAAAAGGTGATAGTTTTCTTTATGTTTATGTTTCAAATACCTGAAACATGTTTTTTCAGAATAAATATTGTAAATTGTACAGTCACCAAACTTTAGCCATGTCTGCTGAATGGAGAATAAAAATAATTTTCATCCAAGCAGTGATGGGTTTATGATTTGCGTTTGTTTGGGTTTTTTAAAGTCTTTTTGCCACAGCTTAGTCTACCCTGCTGTCTCTTTGTGCTCTTTTGGCTCCAGATGCTGAACCTAGTGTTCTGAGTTTCTTGGAGCTGAACAAAAGCTTTGCCTGTCTTTGTTCGATAGGCAGGATTTCAGGCTTCACATTCTGTATCACTTGCAGTGTTGAGTGGTAAAACATCAAATGTAAAGCATGTGATATCGAGGATTGTGCTTCCTCTCTGCCTGAAGCTAAGGCACATCAGCCCCAGAGTTTCAGCCCCTGCAGTTCCCTTTGCTTAAAATCTCTCTCTTCAGGACCTCATTAGAATTAAAATATAGCATGCAGACTGCCCAGAGCTGTTTTGTTCAGTTTAACCATGAAGCACGGGATGGACTAATTCAATCATCCCACTTCCATTTCCCTACTCTAATTTTCTTCACCATCATGAAGTTTTTGTGCTCACCAGCTTTGGCCTGTGGCTCTCTCAAGGTATAAACTCATTTTGGTTTCGATTCAGTCTGTAAAATGACAAGCAAGTTTGATTCAGGAGGCTGAATCTGCCTGGCAAGCGATCTGTAGGCTGAATACCAGCCCTGATCTGCAGCTGGCAATTCCTCAATATACATGGTCGTTCAGCTGTAAGTGGCTTGCTGTGCCAGGTACAGAAATACCTCCTGCACTCTGAAATTCAGGTTCATGAAAAGGTGGGAGCGGACCAAAAATTCCTTTGAAGAGAAATCCCCTGCATGATCAAACTGTTAAATTCCTTATGCGCAGGAATCTAAGCTGTGTAGTGTCTGAGGTGTCGACAGTGTCTTAGACTGAATCTGTAACTCCCTTAATTTTTATTGTCTTGCCTGTTGTGGTGACCCAGCTGTGGGATTTTACCTGACTGTACATTTTACAGCTTTTAGGACATTACTATATGTATGTGACATCAGTATGATGTGTCATTGGCTAGCTAGACCGTTCAGCACTTGATCTAAAAACATAAATAAGAATTACTAAGATTCTATCTGACAAGATCTAAATAGGGAAGCTATGGAAATTTTCAAAAGGATTATTCTGAAAATACTGCAAGTGGGTGCCTGGAGGTGAGTGAGTGTGTGTGTGCACACCTCAGGGACAGATGACTTGAAATATCAGGGCAGAATAGCTATTGTTTTTGTTTCATATAGATAATTAAGATGAAAAGTAATAATAATCTTTAGCAAAATAATTCCTTGGCCCATAAACCACAAGTTAAATTTCTGATCTGGGTGTGGTATGTATTTTGTATCAAACATCTAAAATTTGTGTAGACAAGCCAAAATATCATTTAATTTATGTTGTGGTCAACTTTAGCGACAATATATTTTAACCACAAACAGCTTATAAAAATGCAGGCCTTGTAGTTTGGTGCTTGAAACTGATGCTTCAGCATTAGCTCATCAGGATTCAATACCATTGCCAATGTTGGGGGAAGGGTGAATCTGAAATGTAATACAGTGGTGCCATAAGACTAGTAATTTTTTTAGAGCACTAAGGACAAGGACAAATCGCAGAGATGTTGAATTTTTCCTTTCTAGTACTGGAAAAATATATAAATGCCATTAAGTGACATAGTTCTTGTTAACCTCTGTGAAGCGTGTGTGATTGCTCTGCATTTCAGCAGCATTTGAGAACTGGTCAGTTACCTTATTTTCTCAATTACTAGTTGTAACCATTCCTAATACTAGTTGCTTTCAGTAGGCTGTGCAAACTTTCTTATGACTCTCAACTTAGGTGTGTCTGACACATTAAAAGCATTGCCGTTATGTAACAGAGATATCTAAGAATATAAAAATCAGAAAGCACGTGCAAGTAAAACTTGCACCACTCTACCATTAACTTCCATTTTTTTGCGTGTTTCTGAAAGTTGTCTATGAGATGAGCAGCTTCTTTATTTGGCCAGAGGAGGTGGTATGTTAGTGAGACTAATCCCATACAGGCACAAGCATGTGAAGAATTGCAATTAAAGTTTGTATTTGTTACTGGTGAGGTATTGGAAAGAAACTCAGCCAGCTTTGCTTAGTGGTCACGTAATTCAGGTAATGCATGCCTCATTGAATCCTAAAAGCTATGCAGTGTTACACACACACATACATTTGGCATAATTAATGCCTCCCTCTTCCCAAGCAGGAAAAGATTGTTGCTTTTTGCTATTCTGTTTTTATGTATCATCTTATACCCTATGATAGTATATTTTTAAACGCTCATAAGTTGCAAATACAACTGTGATGTAATGCTGTTTTACATTGATTGAATGTTGCGCCAAATTAATATCTTATCCATGTCTGGAGAATGAGTTTATATCTGGATTACTTTACACAACAGGAAAAAAAAATATCAAAAAGATGTTCACTAAATGAAATCTTATAAGGTTAACTGATGGCATACTACTAATTGACTTTTTCTACAGGGAAGAGTTAATATTCTAATCTATGCACATAATCAGTATGTATATTTCAAGATGCTAATATTTTACTCCAGGGACTGAAGAAATTGGCTAGTCTTGTAATAGATTCCTATAGTGTGCTGCCTAATGTCCAGGCAGCACCATCTTAACTTCACAGAGAGTGTACAGTTATGCGGATGTTCATCATTGGATGTCTTTGCAGGGTTCAAGGGCCTCACTGCAGTTATCCTATATGGTACCTTTTTGACCAAGTCACCAAAATATCTCAGTGTAACTGTTTAAAACAATCTCAGCTGCCCTGACACAAACCAGTCTGTTGGCAAAGTCAAGGCATAGTACTAAGCATTTTCTTCCATATTATTTTGTGAGAGGAGACTGGACTTTTCTTTGGACTTGATAAAGACAAGATTACCATATTTTACACAAAATCCTTGTTTTCTGTTTTTATGTATACAAACATAATTAGTTTGAAGCATGTAAATGGCAATTTACCCAACAGCTGTATTTATTTATTTTTATCCTTTTTTTTTTAAATGGCTGAATTCTACTTGATAAATGGGAGGAAGTTCCTGTCCTTACCTTTCTCCTTCCATGAGCTGGTCAAGGGTACATTGCATTAAGGTTGATGATTCTTTGTGAATTGTCTGTTTGTTCCCCAATAAACAGTTAACTTTGCTTTCATAGGTGGAAAGTCTCCTGGTAGTTGATTAGTACATACGATCTTTCATTGAGGAATTATTGAACTGATCTATATGGTAATGATGTTCTGCTATTTGCATTTAAATTAGATGAATTATTTATCAACTATCAAGCATATCCCTAAAGCATTGCACAGTATGCTTAATACTTCTTCTTACGTCACGTATGGTTTTGATCTATGAACAAAATAATCTGTATTTATACAGGAAGTCTGTTGCAATTTCTTATCCTATAAATTAGTATGTTAAAAATCTGTTATGTGTTTAACAACAAAAGAAGCCTTCTAAACTTTTTTACAACCTTGAACAGGTTGATGAAAAGAAGTTTGTAAGTTCGGACTATGTGCTATAAGACTAGTTTCCATGATCACTAAGATTATCAAGATAATTTATTTGTTTGTTACGAAAACAGCTGATAAAATATTTGTGGTTTAACTCAAAAACTAAAAAGTTGTGAAATACAAGAAGTAAATATAAGATTGCAATTGCTATAAGTTGCTTCATCTATTGTGCTCATCTGTGCTTTTATTCCAGTTTTACTTTGCTTAGGAGATAGCATACTTCCATATTCTAAATTTTATATATCGGTTGTGCTTTGCTTTCTTGACATAGACCTATTTACAGGTGCACATTAAACCTTTAAAAACCTGAAGAATATTTACTCTGAAGATATTAAGAGCTTTTAAAACTCTTTTTATATATATATTTTTTGTTTAGTCCTCTACCAAGTAATTGTTCAGGGAAAGTAAAAAAAAAAATCAGCCTAATGGTGGCTGCAAATGTACCAAGATTCCATCTCTGTATTCGTGTAATTCAAAATTAGAATTATTAGCAATGTGTTTGTCTGAGGGCCTGTAAGGGACTAGGGGTTACAGTTGTCAAAATGTGTTGCTGCATTGTCCTCCTGAGCTTTGCCAGGATCTAGTTTCTCCACCTTGCCAGCTCAACAGAGCAAGAGCTGCGAGGCTGCTGATGGAGAGTGCTCAGGCAAGAGTCTGTATCACCCCCATCTGCCTCAGGAATCCTGGCAAGGAACGAGTTTTGGAGCTGCTCCTGTTGCCCAGAGTATTTGCTGATCATCTCAGCCCAATCTAGAGTCGAGTCGCTGATTTCTTATTTCTTTCTTTTGCCCATTCAAGTATTTTTCAAGTCAGAGCGTGTGGTCCAGATTTGAGACCTGTCAAGCTTAATCGTATCTCTTTGTAATCTCATTGTGTGTACCCAGCTAAGCTATGCCCACTATGGTGAGCTCGGCGTTGAAACTAAAGAACACTTGCGTATTTAAATTTTAGATATCTCAGATGCGTGAGTGCAAGCACCAATTGAAAAAGCACGAAGAGAAAATTTTCCTTTCCCCTTTTGGTAGCAAAGTTCCCTGCAGTTTTCTGTGGGGAAAAAAAAAGTTTTCTTCTGGCCTATTTCAGAAACAAGATGCTAGATGAGTTGTGCGTGGTTTTGTGTGGGGATTTCTGTATTAGAAAGACTGGCTTTGCTACAGAATTCTCTTCCAGGAAACACAGAGTTTTTATAAGACATGGTGTAATGGTTAATTTTGCATTGTAGGCTGGAAAAATGTGTGGAAGCTAAAGAAGAACTAGAGGCAGATCTTTATAATCGGTTTATTTTGGTGCTGAATGAAAAGAAGGCAAAGATAAGAAACTTACAGAAGTTGTTGAATGAAGCTAAAGAATCTGCAGCAGATGCCAAAAGTACAAGGTATTTCTTATTTTTTCTGCATTATTTGGTATTATATCTTATGCATAGTTTAGTTTAGTTTCCATTTCTTTGGCCGTAGTGATGATTCTTCCTGGCTATGTGCTTGATTATCCAAAACAATAGTTAGTCATGAAAGCAGAGGATTTTTTGTGGTGTCACTGCAAACAGCAGCATACTGTTTTGGATTCAATGTATTCAATGAATCTGTCCTCTTCCTTCTTCTGTTAGTTTGCAGTTGATTTTTCAGTCAGATTACATCTCAGCCATTTCCGTAGGTGGTACTTGCATATGCATTCTCCCTGAATTACTTGATTTCTTTTGTCCTTTTGGAAACAAGAACATAAAAATGTAATGTTTTTATATACTTTTTATTTCAAAAAATATCCAGAGAAGACATCATTCTAATGCTACAATACACCTAAATTTGTTTACATTTTTCATCCTATTTTTTTAGTATCCTGACTTATCTTTTATTGTCTGTTCTTGCATGTGAATATGCCGAGCTGTTCAGCACAGGGACTCTTTAAGTTGAAGTGTATCACCTTTCATTGCCTGATTTTATTTTTTTTAATGTTTTTTGTAGGGACAGTATAGCTACCACTCAGCTGGCTACAGGAAGAGAAGATGACTATGATGGCAGCACTGATGAGGAAAGTGAAAATTTAACACGGGTCTCATTGCCATCAGGTAAGACGGAATGTATTGTCTTTGGGGAATATCATGGACAGGCCAGTCTCTTTTTGTGAATAAACTTTAATGAAGACAAAATATTACCTGACAAATTGCTCTGTGACAAGCCAACCTGCAAGCCTTAAAAATATCTCTCTTGAAGCAGAGGATAATACTGGCATTTTCAAATTAGAGAGAGGAAGTTAAAAAGCATGTTGTACAAGTGAAGATACTGTAATTTCTTCCAAAATGACAAATTGCATACTTTGCAGAAGTAATGATGGTCTAACAATATCTAACCCATCAACAATTTCATTTTGAATTTTAGGAATCATGATGTATATGCAATGATTGCTAAAATATAAAATGTAGCTCCTGACAGTTTCCCTTTTTAAATGAAGGGAAAAGAGAGGAGGTTTAACAGCTATAAAAAGACCTGTGTGCATAAATGGAATAAAAATTTATTTATAGCAGAATTATTTTTAATTTTTCAGTGATTTTTCTTTTCTTCCATCATGAAGATGCCCAAGAAGCTTAATCTGACTAGTTTTTCCAGGACTACAGACTTGTAAAGCATATGGGATACAACAATTGCCTGTGCTACAATATAAGATATTTAATTGTGAATCATACAGATTTTGGCAAACTAGTAGGAGTATGCAGGACGAATGCTATCAAAGTTTTAAAACTGCATTGACACTTCCGTGATTGCTATTATAAACTTCCCACCAGGTCTGCAAAGTTTCCTGTGGATTCTCTCACTGGAGTTTTCTATTTCTACCATAGGTAAAGGTAATCAAGACAACAACTTATTGCAACTATTTACTGTGCATTCTGGGAACCAGAAGTGTTCAAGACCCTGATACCAGTGGTGTTCACCTTTGTAACTCATATGAGCCTGTTTGTTGTGGACTTTCTAATATAATATGAAGTAGGCAAATACAGAAAGTTGCATTTATGGAAAGAAAGCATTCTGCATTGTACTCTATATGTTCTTCTGTATGTTCAGTTCAGAATCCTTTCCAGTGGTCAGTTCAAATAGTGTGGGGAGAAATACTTCATGTTTAGCAAAAAGGCAAAGGAGGTGCAAGGTGTTGATTTTTTCGCTAGATTCATTAGGCCTTAAATAGCTCTGTGAGAGTTTTGAGTCAGGCATATGTATTTAAAAAATGAAAACAGCCCCCCACTGCTCTGCTCAGGCACTCATGAGGGACTGGATTGATCAATGTTACAGGAAAAAAATTGCATCTGTTCTGTTTTGGGTGGGGTTTTTTTGACTTGCAAACAAAAATGTGCTTTCTGTTGCCTTTGAGGCATACAATACCAAGAATTTCAGTCATGACTAAAGAGTTCTTTCAACTGCAAAATTTGCATATAATATGAAGACTATAAACTTAATCCTCTGGGTGAGATACTTGAGTTTTTCAGGGTAATTCTTGAATCTGCACAATGAGTATCACTTAGGTCAATTGATACTCTGCCTGTGTATACAGCTTTCTGTTTCTGTGAACAGCAGAAAAGGACAGATAGGAGCTGGATATCTTAGTGTGGTCTAGGATTTTCATGTGCAAAGAGGAGGTCTGAGGCAGACTATGTCTCTGTGAAGAAGGCCGTGATTCAGGGTTAAGTGGCATGAGAGGATAATGAAGCTCATAGCTATATCAAGCCTCAAGGACTGTAAGGCATAAAAGATAATACAGATGATGTTTGATTTTTACATTTTTTTTTCCTTCTGGATCTAGAATGTCATTGTGTGGGTAGCAAGAGTCAATAAGAATTAAAGGAGTTTTGAGGATGTTGGTGAGAGCCACACTCAGGAGAGACTATCATAATTTAAAACCTACTTTTGAGGAAAGTGAAGGCAAATGTGTACATGGACATATATACCCATGCTAAGCATGCATGTGCATGTGTGCATGTCCAAAACCAGCAAGAACCTGATCCTGGTTGTCTTAAATGAAAAGTAGGAACTGCAGGAGATGGCTGAAGAAAGTCACATGATATAAAGGCAAAGGATCTCAGGCCAGGATGTAGAAAGCCAAGGACCAGTGTTTGAGTCAGTTGAGAACATATGTGCAGATTCTATTGTGCAATGATAAAATAATCAGTAGTAATTGAAAAAGCAGCCATATTCAGTAAGTGCTTTTGTTCTAGGGCAAAACTAGATGTAGTTATGTCGCAATGTACTTTCATTCTAGCAACTAAGGGGAACATGAAACAGCAGCTTTGAAATCTGAATTTCTTAAAATTAACTGGTCAGGGTATGTTGAACTGCAGAGTTTAAAAAAGTGCCTAGATTTTTTTCCTAGCTACCAGTAATCATGTTTGGGTTGTGGTTTTGGTTTTTTTTTCTGGATTTCTTGGAGGATTTCTTGGACTTGTTTCTTGGGGATTTGGAAAAAAAATCTGAAATGGCACATTTGGTTATGGGTGTATCAGTCTTGTGTTGATCTGATACAAATGTTGGAAGAGGACTCAATGAAGAAAACTTTAAGAAAAGGTATAAGAATGGTTAATTCCAATCTTTGTAACGGTGCAGTAAATGGAAGTTGAAAACTAGGTACTCATGTCTTCTGTGATAAGATTAGCAGCTGGCTGATGAAGGTAAAATTAGTGAAGAGACTGACCTCTCTAAGATACCATGCTGCACCACATTTTAATCAGGAAATTGGAACATGTATTCTTAAATGAGGTAATATGTCTAACTCAAAATATAAATGGAAAGTTACCAGTCCTTGTATCTGAGGAGTTAAAATTAAAGATATATATAATGGATATAAATCAGTTTGCATTTTGTGATACACCAACTATGATCAAAACACATGCATCCTAACACAGTATAGTATGATGGATTTCCAGTCCTTTGACAGCTGTGCTTCCCTTGAGAATGCCAACAATGTCTCAAGCTTTGCTTTGCCTAGCTCCTTCTGCCACATGAAGCTGGGTCCCTCCAGGGGTTGTCATCACCTTCCCCACAGCGACCCATATGATGAAACTGCAGGGAAAGATGTTAGTTACTGAAATGTGTAATAGATATGAAGGAGGTAGGAGATAAGCAGTGGAAGAAATTGTTTTACAATTAATTATTGTTGTTTTCAGGTATGATGCTATTGTATGTGACTGCCTGTAGATAAAACAGGGCTACTGGGCACCAGTCCATCATCACTGGATTAAATGAAATTTTATGTTCTGTGTTTCTTGTATGGAGATACCTCATATTATGTATATCCTCAGACTTTAAGCGCTCATACTTTTCTGCGTGTTTGATGATGAGGACAGTTTTGAAATTGTTTCTAATAAACTTACTATAGAGCCTAAAATAAATAGGAGCAAGCATCTTGCAGTTTTCCACTGTTGTACTATGCAAATGTTCTCATACCCTTCATGCAAGTTCCTGCCTCGAGGATTACATGTTGTGCCTTCAGGAGGCTGTGGCCCTTTAAATTTAATTAATTCTCTTGTGTAGGCCAAACCACCGATGGCTTGATGCTGCTGGTTAATAAGCTTTGATCAAAGTTATCAAAAAAAATGCCTATTATTACAGCACCCGACTGGGCTGTGCAGTAAAAGTTCCATCTGTGAAGGCTTCTCTTTTAAAATCCAGTTTAAAGAGTTTGAGAACTTGGCCATTTTAATTGACTTCAGGCTTAAATTATAATTTTTTTTTTTGTCAAGCTATAATTGGAAATGGTTCATCCCAAGGCATAATCTCACGTCCCTTTTGCTTACAGCTGTAGATACTTTTTTTCCCTGAAATTTGATACTGACCTTTTTTCTTTTTCTTCACTCTAACCTGATGATTTTATGCCTGTGAAACACTTGCGGTTGCCAAACTATTTTCCTTCTGTATCATACCAGATGCCATGGTAAAAATGCATTTACAGCACAAATATCAATGTTTCATGTCCCCTTAAAAATCTTGTTACTAATATTGCGTACCTAACTAAGAGGGATTAATATGGTATTACTTTAATTATTAATATGAAAATTATTAAAACTGCTTATACCTCTGCATACAACTTTGTATTGTATGTGCTTTAGTATATAAGGTGATGTAGCTGAATTTTGTTGCCTCTGGATGAGACATCATTTATTCAGTGAAGTGAAATGATGATTATTGTAATGTAATAGATTTATGCTTTGCTGCTGATCTCTGTATCTGGTGAGTAATCAAAAAAGTGGAGTACCTAATGACCACATTGCAGGTTAGGTGCAGCAGCACTGACTGATAGGTTTATTGGTGTATTATCCAATGTGACATATGGAGGAACTTTATTTCCTTGGTGCACTGTAAAATTTCTTGAAGCGTAATTAAAGCTCTGCTTAAATCATCAAATTAACTGTCTTTATCAGATTTGTGTTAAATTGTAGGACTCCAATTTTAGAATTGTTTCTGGTCCAAGCTGGAAATTCCAGGCTTAATGCACTGCCGCGAATAGTGAATTTGGGTTTTTTCCACTTAAAACCAAAGCTAGTTTAGACAGTTCAACAATTGTGAACAACAGTGGACTTATTTCAGGGTTTTTTCTTTGGATTTAATATATCCATACAAAGAGGAACAAATAGCACAAGACCAAAACAGAACAAAATCAATATCAAAACTAAAGAAGTGGTACCTGTATGATTTTTGTCTTTGTCCATGAATAAACAAATTTTCCCCCTAAGGAAGTGAACTCTCCATGTATTTGTTCCTAGCTTGCTGGAATTTTAATATTCTCTTCAAAATGATTTGTGCGTTGCTACGGCCTGAGAGCCTGAAAGTATTAAACAGCATTACGAAGAGATAACAAATCCTTATTGTATTTATGTGGAGTACCAACATGTGCCTGTGGGACATGTAAAGGAAATGTAGAGCCTCCTTCTGTTCTTGCTCATATTTCACACCAATTTGACATGTACCCAACAGGCTGTAATTAGAGCAGAGCTGAACATAAATTCTGTAAGTCACGGTGCTTTTGCACTGAGCATGCACATTCTGATACTAGTTTCCTTTGCAAAATCCTGTAACTTGACCATCTGCAAGACAGCACTAACTCAGTCCTCTTCATCACGGACTACAGGAGACCTGTTTCAGCACCCGTTTGTTGAGAGTTTAATTCATCAATTGTGAAACTATAGCATTAGTGGTGCTGGAGCAGTGCCGTGAACAGCCCTGCTCTGCTTCATCCTCCTTCAATAAATGGTTAAAGAACAATTGCTTATCAGGTAAATAGGAAACTTCCGTCAGTTATCAATAGCATGCCTGGGATAATCCCCATTCTAACACTTTTGTTCATTCTTGTACTTCTAAGTTACAGACTCAGTGTATTTGTTTACTACCCAGAATAATAGTCCTTTGGGGATCTATTGTAATTAAAAGAACTAACATTAATTATTATTCTTATACCACAGCGTGCTTCAGTACCTGTATTATGGACCATAGAAATTACCGTATATAATGTACAGTGATGACATCTATGCAAACCTCCACTGAAAACACTTTATCATACGGTTTCATTATGAACTTCATGCCACATGCCTACTCTAAACAGCTCTTTGAGTTGCAGGTCATAAATGGGTTTACCAGAAAGTACAGTCAAGAATTTTACTTTTCCTGGGGGTTATTTTGGAAAGATAAAACTGAGACAGACTATTTTTTTTTTTATTTTTATTGGTAGATGATGTTTTACATTATTGTGAGTGTTATAGTGTAACTACTTATAGTGTGAATAATAATAAAGTCTAATTTAATGGGAATTCTTTTATTTTTGTGTTCAGTTGACAGTGTTTATTATGATAGTTTTCTTGTGCGTGTTTACAAGGACGTGTATTGGCTTTTGGTGTCTGGATGATTTTATAGATATATGATTCAGAGAGAAAGAAAAGGCAAATAATATTTAAGTATACTTCATAGTATACTGAAAACAAATAAAACGATTCACATGCAAGTTACACAGTGCATTTGTATTCCCTTCCTTCTTGGAAACATGGATATACTTTAGAAGAGTGGATCTTGGGTTTAGCGGTGTCAGCTCTTGGAGAAGTATCCTTTTATCATAAAGAAGTATTGAGAAGAATGGTTCCTACAGGGCTACTGATAGCAACATTCTATAATTCTAAACATTAGGATAGAAGCTCTTTTCTTCAATTATTGAATAGGCTGCATATCAGTGGCAACCAAAAGCCTGGATATTGCAGTTTCTTGCAGACCAGGGAGTCTTGCATTCAGTGAGCAGCACATTCAATCTAAGTTTTCTGGCGTGAGTTTTCTGCAGCTGTTGGCCATTTTATAAGAGCTCTTCTCACTATAAGTTTAACATTTTGTAAGTTGTCTCCTTAAACTTTGTGTTTCTTGTGTGTTTGTCATGGCTGATAGTGAGCAACTAATCAAAAGTTTCTACTGCTGTTTACTCACACTGATTTTTATCTTTTTATTGCACAGTAACAAGCTCCCACTTCTGCATTTTGAGTGTTGTCTCTCTGACAAAATGCTTGAAGGGCATTTACTCTAGCCACTTGTGTAACATTCACTGTAATAATTATCTTAATTACTTCCCAACTGTATTACAATGTCTCATTCAAGCAAACAGCCGATCTTGATTAAGAGCTGGGTTGCTGAAGATTGCACTATAACCTATGGTTGTTTCCTTGATTTATTACTTTTCCAGGTTAAAGCATGCATCCTTGATTTTAAGTTGAAATTCTCCCAAGTAAACTTCACGCTGGGAGTTCGACAGGTCTTTGCTAGATTTAAGAGTTGGTTTCCCTGTTTGGGTTTGGTTCCTGTGGCCCTTTTTTAGTTTTTTCAAACCTATTGAGTACTTCATTGGAAACAGCTTGCATCTAAAGAATCGTCAAAATCTTCATACTATATAAAATAAGATTAGAAAAGGATTGCACTTGCTTTTAATCCTTTAAAAAGTATTTGATTAAGAAGAAGAAAATCCATTTACTCTGTGGGCTAAAAGTCAGGAATGTAATATTCCCCTAAACTTTTTGTGTATTCATTTTTTTCTTTTTTTTTTTTTTTTTAATTTAACTTCATCCCACCTCTCCTCTTCTGTCCTGCTTACTTTTGTTGTTTATATCCATCTCAGGTAATAGATGCTGTCATAAAATCACTTTTCAGCTTATCCTTTAGCTTTTATTCTTAAAATAGTGTATAGATCAATCTAAAAGACAGTGAGGATGAGGTGATAAAAATGTGTTAGAAAAAAGTTGCTTTAATTAATAGAAATCCTAAATGATAGCTCTGATACATAAATTTTATGGAAATCATTTGGCATGATGCCATATTTCTCGGAAAGCTATATTTCGTTGAGTTTTGTACTGGAAAGCTGAGATATTCCTTTTCATCTTTAGGATGAAAGGCCCTCCTCTAGGTCCCTTTTCTTCAGTCTCCGTGACGTGGCATTCGTAACATGAGTTTCTTGTAGAATATTAGGTATTTGTAAAACTTAAAAGGGAAAAAATGGCTTTAAAATAATTGAGAGACAATAAGCAAACGATGTCTTTAATTATTACTCCAGCTTTTTATAGTGAGTTTCACTATATTATGCTTGGTTTTAAAAATTAACCTGAGCTCCTTTATGTACAGCAGGCCAAATGATCTCATAAAGAAGTTATCAGTTACAAAGCCTGTGTTCAAGGAGATCAAACATTAAGTTACACACTCTGAGAGACAGCTTCTTCACATGTGACCTGACGGAGGAGAGACATTTTCAAGACTGGAGCTGTCAGGAGCATATTATAGGGTTTTTGACTTACTCTGTAAATTAAAGAGAACAAAAGATATAATACCAAAGCAAAAGTATCATAAACTCTGTCTTCTGATTTTTTTTAAATGGGTGGAGAGTAGAACCCAGTTTATCTGAAACAGGGAGAGGATGTATTTCCTCATGCTTACAAATGCCTCATTTTATATACATAGTTGTTTATATGTTTGGTTTATTATACTCTAGTATGACACGTATAACGTAACAACTGCTAACTCTCTATCAGGAGCAAAATGGCAATTCATGAGGTGTGAGCTTTACACATGCGTAGAAAGATAAGTGCAAAACTCACTCTCTAATATTTTGCAGTGTGTGTTCTGAAACAGAATAATTTTTACTGTAGTTAGATAAAATGTGTGTGTGGAAGCTGTGTGTTCACATAAAATGATAATATGGATCTGTGCATCCTGAATGTGACTCTCCTGTCTCAGAAGCTGAAGTTCTAACTTTTCTTTTAAAGTGGTAGATATAAATAAAAGCATGATCAGAGGTGGATTATACTTTTTGCACTTTTCATCCTCAGTTCAAAAGTCTCTACCTAGTGACAGCTTTTCTGGTATTCCTTTGAGGGAGCAGCAAGCAGGTGTGATCTTGATCACCTGGGACTAATCATCCTACTGAAGTCACTGGGACTGCTGTGCAAACCTAGATATAGTAATTCACCTTTGCCGAGAATATATCCCTGTAGTCAAGCTGCTAACCTTTTCTTCCCTTTTAGCTTATAAAAATGTCATTAATAGCTCATAACCTGTTTCCAATTCTGTCAGCGTGTGAAAAAACACACTATCACTTTTTTTCATGCAAATAAAATTTGGGTGCTCAGTGATATGCTCAGTATGCATTGTTCTAGAAATTTGTGCAGACATTTGGATATCTAAATATAAATCAAAACAGGTACTTATTTTTAACTGTCTTTAAGGAATGTGGATTAAAATACAGGACTTAGTCCTGTGTATAGGTGTCAACTGTGTCCAAAGTTAGTATAATTAAAATGACAAAAGCACATTAGTGTATGCTTATATGTACCAGTATTTTGGACCATATTAAGAATATAATAAAAAATTTAAATTGCTAGTTATTCCTTAATGGCACTTCTTAACTTTCCTTAACCAAGTAACTACCTCAATTGTTTGAAAAACACAATCAAAATTAATTAATCTGCATTATTGCTGTCCAGGGCAGAAAATCAGTTAATATGCCTATTTCAAAAGTCTCCTACTTCTTTGCCAGGACATTCCTTTGTTTAGTTTTTTATTTAGTGAAAATATTAAACTTTCTGAGCAAAAAATTGAATAAGCACCTCGCTGGCACCTGTGCTGATAGCTAATAGGCTCATTTCAAGTATGACCACAGTAACTTCCATGTTTTCATTAATTAATTTCCCATAGTTTGGGTAATTATTGCATAAAACTGATTCAAGCAAGACCAAAATTCTCAAATCCTCTGTGCTCAAACTTCTGCAGATCAAGCTGTTGTGTTCAATTTTGGCCATCTTCGGAAAACAGTATGACTTGAGTGCGGAGAAGAGTAAATTCAAGTTGGGGAGGAGGAACTGTTTGGGAAAAGTGTAGAATTCAGGAATATAAGGATAGACTAAACTTAATATAAAGTTGTATTTATCACCAGCATTTTATGTTGATGTAACTTTTCTTACTCAGATCTAATACTGCACAAATCCCTCGTAATTACGCTTTTGACAGTAAAATATTGGTTTGTATTCACACCACCACCTTTTTGCAAATCAGGGGAGCATTCTTTATAATTTTTATGCTTGCCACCACATTCATCTCTGTCATCCTTCTCTCACCATGTGCCTTTTTTTGCCTGCTGCCTTGTCATTATTGAACTGATTTATTGGCAGCAAATGAATTTTTATCTTTGTAAGAAACCTATTTATTTCAAATGGAAAATTAAACTCAACTAGTAGGAGGTCATCTCCCAGCAGTGCTTTGGATGCTAAGCTCAGCTCTGCTCCCAGCAGTGGAGATTTTGGATCTTCTAGTTCTGTTTACCTGGCTAAACTATAAGTTTTGCTTATACAGTGCTGTCCCTAGATTTCCGTTTGCTAATCCTGCAGACTGCAAGCAACTCAAATTCAATAAGGCGAAAGCAATCCTTGTTTGGCATCAGCCATACTGTGAGCTGTTGTCTCAGGCAGGAAAACATAGCTCTTTAATCTATAGCCATGAGTTGAATTCTCACAAGGATATTCATTACTTAGTTTCCTGGGAGAGAAGGGTCAGGTCATGAGTATCTGATTGCCAGCAATTTCCTTAAGACCTTTCCTGGGAAACATGTGAGGCAGGCAGTCCAAAGGCTTTGGAGTAGGAGTGGAGAAACACTGTGTGAAAGAAAGAGATTAACCTGTTTTTATCCAAACTTTAGGAGTTCTTGCATAAGGGTGACGTTGGCATTCTAGATGCTCTCAGTTGCTTAAGGTTATTTTAATTCTTTTTCTACCATTTCCTTGTTTTGTGGATGCAGCTCGTGTGCTGAAGACAGTAATGTAGTTTAAAAGAAAATAAGCAAAAATTTAAATGCAAAATACAGCTGTTGTCTGTTCCCTACTCAAAAGTAGTTTACCTCATTGAACCTCACCAAATATTAACTTCTTCAGTTACATATAAAGCTTGGTCTGTTTTAGGAACTGTATCATTAACTATATGGTTCACTAGTAGCTCATCACTACTGCTGAAACCATCAAAACGTTTTTCTGTGCAATCTTTAGATTCAAACATGACTTTCAGGATTTTGAAGCAGGTGAAAGCTTCACTGCTCTGTCTTCTTTCTTTAGGAGGAAAAGCACATTTTAAAAACACTTACTCAAGTGGAGTCACCTTGTGGTGCAGGTGACACGAAAGGAATATGTCTCACAGCAAGAGGAAATAGTGTTGGGACACGTCTCCATGAAGTGAGACACTGGTTTCTAGCACCGTTGATCGGAGTATGCTAAGAGAAGTGCAAATGAAGCGGATAGGTAGCAAAATGTATGCCTTCATATATCAAGCAACATGTGTAGTACTGTATGACAGAGAATCTAACTACTATATTGTGTGCAGTAAGAACGAGCATTCAAAGCAGAGAATCCCACATGCAGCCTTGGAAAAATCTCATGGAAGTGTTGGTTTTCCAAAGCAGTTGTCTTTTGTGAACCGCTACATGTCCTTTGTTAATTAAGATACTTTGGTTTTGGTTTCTAATGACTCCAGTTTTCTAAATGGTAAAGGTTTGCAGCATTTTTTTACGATAGCCAGAAACACCATATTGATATGGGAAAGTAAAAAAAAAAAAAAAATAAAGGCTGCACAGTATGAACAGGACACTTCTAAGTAAATAATTTCCTTGGCAAATTTGTTTCTAAAAAATCCTCTGTAATCCACAAAACAAAATTACGGATATCTCTCCAATGCCTATGGTTTTTACCTGCCTGCTTTTCTCTGTGCGTAATTGCAACACAGCATTCAACAGTTCATTTTATGTATAGTCCTAATTCTAAACAAAGCTTAGTTACAAGGGCTTTCACTTGACAAAAATCACCTGCCTCTCCATTTGCCATGAAACATCACTTATATTAATTGCATGACATCATCCTTCATCTGTATCCAAAGATTAATCCTCATCCACAGCTTATTCAGACACTGCTTCTTGGTAGCACGAAGAACAATCAGTTCATTACTTATTCCTTGGCAGAGGTCTGTCACTTACTCAATTTTCTTTAACTGAGACTGAGTGTAGCCTGCCTGAAGACTCAGCTCCCTGATTTCTTCACTTGACAACAGCAAATCTGAGTCACAATTCCCAGTGCTCACTTGTTTTAAACCATGAAGCAAAGTGTGCTTAATAAACCTCCCTGCAAAAGAGTGATGCTTGTTTGTGTGGCCACTCGCTGAGAAATGATCCTTTTTGCAGGTGATTAAAAAACATGTTGATACTTGTCCTCCAGTCAAAGCTGCTTGTAAATTACATGTGGTTTGATTTTGGTTATGTTCAGCAAAAAGGCCAACTCAAATATTGTCACTTACCTTGATTTTAAAAAGAAATTGCTCCCTGGCATAGCTTAGCACTGTTCCTTAAAAGAAGTGTAGCAGGTGAGTTATCGCGCCCAAATTAACCATTGACTTTAGGTCTCTTTTTGAGTTATCAGAGACAGATGCTTGAGTAACTGGGGGATGATTTATTACAGACTTACAGCAGGTAAAACTCATGTCTTGCATTGTTAGAGCAGCATATAAGAACTGAGTGGTGAATTTTCAGGAATATTACTGAATTGGCTAGTTGACCTACTGCAGAGCAATGGAAGTACATGGCCATGGGGGGTCAAAAGAAATGTAACACATGCCTCACATGCAGAGGAGGAACAGTACAGAAGACTACCTTCCACGTAAGAAAGTCGAAAGATTTAGGGGTAAATAGAGGAGAAAGGAGAAAAAAGTATGAATAGTCAAATTTTGAGAAAGTGTCACAGGAACAGAAGTGCCCTTACTGCTGATCTAATTGAACGCCTTTGGGTGTTGGTGTAATCGCAAGGGAAGGGTGATGTTAGGTTAGGCAAATGCCTTCTTGTTTTTTTGATAATTATGGTAGCTGAAATGCCATGGCTTTGGACAAGTACAGCTGCAGTTGCTTTTTTATTGGACTGTTTGATAGCCAAGACTTTGAGCCTGTTTAAAAAGCTAAACCAACAGTGATAGAGCAGCTCCACTTCTGACATTGAATTACAGAGAAAATGAGAAACTTGGGAATTTTCTGATAGATGTAAAATGCAAATCGACCTTTAGATTAAGTGAATTTTCATTCACTACACTGTGTTGTCGTTCATTTCCATATGATGTGCCTTATTTTTATTTTACTTCTTTGTTTTTTTCATGTCCCCCTGTGTTTAAAATGATTTTATTAACCAGTGAAGTTTAGGAATGTGTACTTCCAAGTGTTTGTAAGTTTTGAGAATATTAACATATCACCAGACAAGCACAAATTGGCATCAAGATGGAGGACAAAAATACACATCTTGTCCGAGTGCCCAGGAGGTATAAGCTCCTACTGTGCACTTGGCTTTTGCAGATGAATTTTCTCGTATGAGCATGTTTTATCTTTTCATCAAAGTAGGGTAGAGAGAGCTGTTGTTTTTGGTTTGTGCTTTCTTTTATTCCCCCACCCCGAAATTTGTATTTTATATTTTCAAGAAAGAGTTGAGACTTAGAGCTTTTAGGGAGATGTGGAAAGTGCTTCTGCCCACCAAGGACTTGATAAAGATTTTTGGCACTTGTGATATGAATGCATTCATCTTTTCCCTGTGATCAGAGATGGAGATGGATTGTAAATGATGGGAATGTGATCTTCAGTTTCCCACCTGCCTGCATCTAAACTGATTTTTTTGAGAAAAATATCAAAGGTGTTGCACAGCTAACCATTACATTGAGCAGCTGACCCCAATTATTGCAGGCTCATGACACTGACTATATCAGACCAAGGGTAAAATCCGATCTGAGTCCTATTATGTCAGAAGTCTCTTGCCTGTGAAACAGAGGAGGGATTAGAAGATTCTCACTGAAGGATTTTTAAGGGCTATTAGTGTTTTCAAGTTATTAAGAATAACTTAAGATATTTAGACCATGAGGTTGATATCAGTCATTTTCACAAAACATCAGCAAGGTCAAAACTGTGATTGGCCTTTCATTTCAGTGCTTGTGTGAATGAATTACATTACTTTCTAGGTTATTGAACTGCTACTGATGGTTTATTCTCTACTCGATTACAGCGCTTGATTCGGGAACTGCCTAGTGAAAAAGAAACCACCTTCTTTCCAAACCTGTGAATATCAAAAAACTGCTTAAATGACTAAGAACTTCCTGGTCAGTTTTGTAAACTTAATTAAATGTTAATAATCTAGGAAGATATTAGACAGCAAATCATGTTACTTTTGGAACAAGCATCATTCTCACTGCCGCTTGAAAGGGGAGTCCTCCATCTCACGCTGTACCTTTGAGGAGGTACTAAACAGGCTTTGGAGAGCTAAGGGTAGGAGGTGATTTATTGCTTCCCTGCTTATCCACCAAGACAGGATAACTAAGGATTGAAGAAATACATCTCACTGTAGGTGGTATATCATCCCCCAGTCTATGCCTTGCTTGTGAGATTTGGGGGATTTAAGTTACTTTTATGTGCAGAGAAAGGCCAGCTCTGCAAATTTCTTTGAAGTGGTGTAACACTGAAGAGCTGTGCTGAGCATCCGGATAAGCAGACACTTTCAGGAGATGTTTATATTTTATGGCTAAGATACATTACTTTAAATAGTTTTCTAAAGCTGCAGCCCTAGGAGGGTTATCTCTCTGGCCTACCGAGGAGAATTTTCTCTGCATGAACAATGCAAAATTGCCTTAAAACAACTCTCTACTAAATTCCCCCCAGGCAGGAGACTGTCAGTCAGCAAGTCTCTGTTCAGCTGTAAGGGAAGGGAGGGAGAGGTTGGGCACAGGGAGACCACCATGCCTGGAGGGGGTTGTGCCTTCGTGGGGCAAGGGGACTAGCCACAGTGCCT
The DNA here is from genome assembly GCF_000703405.1 of Apaloderma vittatum. Taxonomy (NCBI): domain Eukaryota; kingdom Metazoa; phylum Chordata; class Aves; order Trogoniformes; family Trogonidae; genus Apaloderma; species Apaloderma vittatum. Next base: position 31,319 of record NW_009707818.1, on the reverse strand, counting down.
ATCTGCTGGTAATACATTTGTGGTACAGATCTGGGATTTTACAGCTCTTTTACAAATTTGAAGGGAGGAACCATGCCTGTTTCTGCAGCTCCGTCTTTCTGTGTCAGTGAGTTGTAGGAGGAAAGGACAGATTAAGTTGTATTTTAATTTTGTTTTCTTTTTATAAAATAGAATGTCAGACAGGACAAAGTGGCCCTGCTTTTAGGTGAGTGTGAGCTATTTCCCTCTTCATTCCCCTCTCTTTAGTGTGGCTTGCTAAAATGCTGTAGCACAGGAGAAAAGTAAAATCACATTTGTTAACAGTAGCCATTGCTTCAGTCAGTCTTGACCCTTATCTTGGTGACAGTGTATTGACCCTGACCTCTGCCATATATCTGTATCCTGTGTCTGGGATAGGAAACTAGAAGGCAAAACAAAAAACAATCCTTTCCTTCCAGCAGTCTGGTGTCTCATGAACTGCCCATGTCTCCTTATTACTCAGGCTGGATCCATGCTGCTGCTGTTGCCATTCAGAAATACACTGACACTTTAATTCACGGCTGTGTCTTGGAATAAATTGTCCCCTTGTTGCACATGAATCTGAGGATCTTTAAAATCCCTGACTGGGAGAAAGCAACACTTTGAACCACTGAGCTCATGTGGTGATTTATGGTAGGAGAGATTCTGAACACTGTTTCTGGTAAAGAGAGGTGGCTTTATTTCCCTTAGATATCCCTGGATAACAAGATCAACACAGTTCTTGTTATTAGTAAAAATAGTTTTAGTGGGATTAACAGGTGTTCCTGTAGTAAAGTCTACTGAGACTAAATCATGAAGGTATGTAGCATTTCCCTTTTTGTGCCACCAAAACAAAAGGCTCAGAAATGGCTGATTTGATACATGACTAGGCAGCCTAACAGTAGCCAAGGGACCAGCTAGCTGCATGGGGTGGGAGCCCATTGTAGCATCCGGGAATGTCCTCCTCAAACCGGTCTGGCCACTTGACTCTGACTTTTCCAAGACTGAGAAAGATTTATTTTATTCAAATGCAATTCTGGGATAGGTATGGTGTGAGTTAAAACTGAATGTTTTAAAGAATAGTCATGCTGATGCTGTTTTCCTTGCTAATTCAGAGCTTGTGGGGAAAAGAGGAATCTACTGTAAGCCCTTTTGTATATTTAAAATAAAAAACAACACACAGTGTGACTATGTACAGCTTTTACTAGAGAAAAAAAGTCCAAGAAGGATTCCAGGTGTTTCTCAGGTAATGATATTATTCAGCTGCCTTTTCAAGAAATAAAATTTAAGATGACTATATTCATGCACAGCATGCAGTTAGCCTCTTGCTTTGTTTTGTGGATTTCGCCAGCAAGCTAGACCAGAATAATACTCTGAATTCTCAATTGGTGTAATTCATTATAGTTCCATTAACTTCCAGAGAGGCTACTCTGGTTTATTCTGGCTCTGTTTCTGGCTAAAGTGTTCAATTCTGAATATGTAATAAAAGTGTTAGTCATCTTAACAGCCGTTATTCACATTAGTATTTTGTGCCCAGTCCTGGATGTTTTAATGTGTTTTTTGTTGATTAACAAAGAGGGTGTTGTGCGTTAACAGGGTATACATGGGCAAAGATTAGATGTATCCTTCTCTGCTTTTGAACTTTATTCTGATGTTTTTACTCGTCTGCATAGCTTTCTCCTCCACGAGTAATCTAATAAGAGCTGGTCTTCCTGGGAGGCATGCTGCCAAAGTAACAGTCAGTACCAGCAACTGTGGGACTGAGGGCAGTACTGTGAAGATTTGACTGCTTAAAATTGAGCAGACAAGGAAGGAAAACATTTTCTAAATATCTGATATGGAACTCTGTGTGGTTTTACTTTTGATTTTTTTTTAAAGTCAGCTGTGCCAGTATAATAGTGATTAATCCTTTCCAATAAAATAAATTACAGGTTCTCAGCCATCTTTTTAGACAAGTATTATGATAGAAACAATATTAGTTAAAGGCAAAAATTCTGGCATTAAATAATACGAACTATTTCTAAGGATCAAACTGTCAAATATAGAATGATTTAGGATAGCTGGAGTACTTGTAAGATGTAGCCTGTAATGTGAGAATATAAAATATCAAGACTTTCTGTTGTATGTTTCTTTTGTTTTTTGGAAGAGTGAAAAATCAAATGATACAATATTTTCTGCTTATGGAACCTTGTTATGACTTTCTGTCATCCCACACATCAGCAAGTTAACCTAGTGGCCTTATTTTGATTTTACTGTTAGTGAATTTACTTACGTGAGTCTTTGTAGCCTGAAGCATATCTTGGTTCTTCAGAAACTATCATAAAATCATGCACGCTTTCTAACATCTTAAGCAAATTTTGCTGGAAATAACCTGCTAACATTTTTTTTTGAAGACGTCAGGTTTTTATAGTATTTCATCACTAGAATTCAGTATGTGGTTTATATCACAGTGATCATCCTTTCATATTCTCCCTGCAGCACAATGCCAGAGGAAACACTCTTTTTCAGTCTAAATCAGTCTGCTAAATTGTCTGCTGATTCTAGCATAGTGATTTTTTTTTTCTTAATTTCAAGCAGTGTATATGTCATTTACTCCTCTTTTCTTTGTAAGTGTGGGAGCAGTTTTTGGAACCGTTGGTTACGCACAAGTTTTTAATCTGCCCTTGCCATTTGCTGAATTCATTTTTGGATGCCTTCACAGTTCACTCATTAGATCAATGTTGCTGTGCTGCCTTTCTGCTTTTTCGACACCTCTTTTATTTCACAAATAATCAAAGTCTCTTTTTCTTGCACAAAGAGTAGAAGAAATCATTAATCTCCATGCATTTATTTGTATTTGTATTTGTATTGAATGATCTGCACACATATTTTTCTTTTCATTGTGTAAAGGAGGAAAGGACTGGTGGGGAGAGTGTGTATTTGCACCCTATGTATTTAAATCCAATTTTCTCTAAGCTACAGGGAGACTGTATTATTTATAATGAAACCACCTTACCGTTACAATGACTGTTATTTTGGAGTAATGTCAGGAAGTGTTTAAATCTCCACAGGGCCTTAATAATTCGAATTATTTTTGGTGGTAAAGGTGTATGAGGATTTCCCAGAATAATGAATTTAGAAAATGCATCAAATATAGAAAAGTATTTTCTTCTTCCATATAGATATTTTGAGCTTGCATGAAATATTAAGCAACCCTAAATTATCTCTGTAAGGAGATATCTATTTTTTTTAGAATCACTGCATGTTGATGGAGGGGTAGACAAATTGTGTGAAGCTTTGACAGCCCAAGCTGTGTTCTACCCTAAATAATTTCTCAGGCTGCTGCACACTGCAAAAGGCTAGTCTGAATACCAGAAAGGCTTCATAGTAAGCTCTTGTGTTGGAAGAAAATAACATGTTTCCTAGGCATGATCACATGGGTTTTTGTGTTATCAAGTGGATTTGGTGATTTAGGTAATCAAAAAGCCCTCCATTCCCATTTTAATAAAGAATTTGTGTGGTGCCTCATGGCCCCAGTGACTTGTAGGGACATAGGCTGGAGAAGGATACATGGAATATTAGCACAGCTCAGGGCGTGATACTGTTTTTTGTTACTGAGAAAAAGAGGATTTGCCATATGGAAAGACTATCCCAGAGTTAGTGGATCCCAGGGGAACAAAGCCTGTTCCATATAACGAGTCTGGCTGTGACTGTTCCCATCGCACCACACCATTACTTCATCTTGCATCCTGGCTGTGCATCTCTATTGTGTGATTACCTGGGGGCCAGGCTATTTACCCCAGTCTTCTGCCATTCACCTTCACCCTTCAAAATTTCCCTGAATGTCTTCCAGCTTGTCAATAACAATGTGTTTCATAGATGATTTCATGATGTAGATTAAAGCTTCTGAAGCCAAACTCCTTTCTAACTGCACCTTCAGCTGTTGTCTGTTAGTGGTGACCTGTGCATATGTGTACAGCCCAGCCAGATCAGGAGAGCCCTGCACATGTCCAGGGACCTGATGAAGAAAAACAGTCCAGGTCAGAATGTAAGCACAGGTCTTGAATCCTGTCATTAGTTTTATGATGCATTTGTGGTGAATAATAAATGCATAAAACTTAAAATTATGCTATGAATGTGTCTTATGGACTGTATTGTGTTAAAAAACATCTAAATAGAAGTTGTTGTAGGTTGAGCCAGCCTCTTGATTCTGACCGAGATGCACAGATTGATGATTTTTTGTTCACTGTACATTGTCTTGTAGTTGGTCAGATTTCATGTTCATTGCTCAGTAAATGCTATAATAAACATTAATGTTTTGCTACTCACATAGTACTTATTGAGGTCTCTAGATTTCTTTAAATATATTCTCAGAACCTCTTAGAGTAACCAAAATTACCTGTAGCATTTTCCAGAGCAAAATTATCCTGTGATGTTGGTTGAAATTGTGCCAGTGCATCTGAGAGAAAAAACGTTAATGTCATGTCTGACACATGCACCTTCTATGTTCATCATTTCTGAATCCATTATAAAGACCTTAATGGCAGCTGTATATAAAGACATGCCATAATGACATCTTAAATGCTATCTTTAAATTCACAGCATGAAAAGCCTTTTAGAAACACTGTATGAAAAAAGCAGGTAGCTTACAGCAATTTGTGGATAACATTCATTGTATGTCTTTTACTTAGTGGAGGTTTTATATTAATTCCAGTGGAAATTAATGGATCCAGAGAGCTAATGGTATAAATAGAACTTGGTTCCTAGTGAGTGACATTTGAGACCTTGTGTCAGCTTGCTTATTTCACAGCAAACATATGAAAATGTATGCCAGAATTTGGAGTTTATCAGCTAGTTGTACAAAATCAAGAATTATACAGTAGAAATATATGATCTAAAGCAGATTGAATTTGGGAAAAATGTATATACGTACAAAACCACAATATAGATATTCTAAAAATCCCTTTTGTAGCAACGTTATTTGGAAAGGGCGTGAGCTTCTCATGAAACAATCCTTTATAGGAAAGAAGTTCAGATATTTTAATAATTCTGTCAAGGTCACTGTATAGTCACTTTCTGGGCAGTGACCTCTTTTTTACCACAATATGATCCGTTTGTCTCGAATCAGGCTAAAGGCAGAAAGAAGAGAGTAGATGGAAATGAAGGCAGTACAAAGTCTCATGGGATTCACGCAAAATTTTTAATAATCATCTCTGAAGCCCAGTGGATGCTGGAGCAAAGCATGGATTTTATAAGGATGTCTCCCGGAGTCAAATCTAACTTCCCAGTATTTCACTTAAGTATTGAATACTTTGGGCAGTGGTTTATTGTTGAAAAGGTTTACTTTAAACAAAAATTATATTAAAAAAGACCCTCAGTTTTGATCCACAAGTGTCTAAATTTATTTTGCTATTTACACAGTTTGTAATGTTGATATGACCTTTAATCCTGTCATTAGTACTGTTTGATTGTATTAATTAGGCTTTGTTCTTTCAACTGTTTCCTGTTAACATTGATTGGAAGATTGTAGTAACACTTCATAATCTTTCAGGTGCTGAAGAATTGTATTGGCCATTCATTCCTCAGTGCCAATATATTTTATAAAGTCAAGTAAACATTACTCATTGTTTACACACAAAAAGTATTCATCAAGTTCACTGGCAGGATCAGGAACAGATCCCCTGTGTCCCACTGACTACAGTGCAGGTTCCTGCATGTTGAATGACTTTGAAAATTGTTTGTGGTTTGGGACGTCAGAAGAAGGTTGCAAGTTTGGGAGAAAATTATTAAACTTAGTTTCTGCTTGTAGATTCCAAAATCACAGAGTCATAGAATCTTTGGGTTGGAAAAGACCTTTAAGGTCATCGTGTCCAACCATTAACCCAGCAATGACAGGTCCACCACTGAACCATGTCCCTGAGCACCTCATCTGCAGGTCATCTAAATACCTCCAGGAACGGTGACTCCACCGCTTCCCTGGGCAGCCTGTTCCAGTGCTTGACAACCCTTTCAGTGAAGTATTTTTTCCTAATGTCCAATCTAAACCACCCCTGGCACAACTTGAGGCCATTTCCTCTTATCCCATTGCTTGTTACTTGGGAGAAGATTTTATCCATGCTTAGTTACCAAAGTCTTACTTTCATATGAGCAAGTCACAAATATTCCCTAGGAACATGATGAAATTAAATAATTTCACACTAACTACTGACTTTTAGTTACTGCAACCATATACAGAATTAAAATCAGTAACTAAAGGTAAAAAGCATGTAATTTTTTTGAGTAAGCAGCCACCCTTGGCTGCTTCCAGTACTGTTGTTAGTGTAGTAGAACCACTGTGTAAACTGCAGAACATGTTCCATTTCCGTTTTGCTTATTTAATTGCTTTCTCAACATTTTTTGCTTTTATGATGAAATTTTAAATGATTAGGCTCTATCCAGTCATTAATTATGTACATTCACATCTAAGGACAGTTTTAATGTAGCTGTTTCGTGTTCCAAGGTTAAAATTGCATATCTTTGTGAAGCAACATAGAGCTTGTATCACTAACTTTTAAAGTAAATTATTTGAAAGCTTGGAATTTGTCTTTTCATCTCTAAGAGAAAACAGATAGGACCATATATTTATGTTGTCATATAAATAAGTAGCAAAATAGCTCTGATCTGAATGTGGTATTGGTTTAAACATTCTTGTAATGCCTTACTAATATATAGTGAATTGTGGGCATGCAAAATTCCTTTTAAATAGATCTTTATTTTAGATTTTTCCAGCTGAGACTTTTGCTCATCAAAGTAGAAGTATCTGTACTAAAAAAACATGGAAGTTGTATTATAATTGAATAAAATCTTAAGACAGCCTAGAAGATACCAGACAACGAAGTTATTGGTAGAAGTAATTTATCCACCATAAAATGCCATCACTATGAAAACATAGTTTTTCTAGAGTTATTGCAACCTGTGGCATCCCTGAGGTTGCACTGATTTCCTCAAAAATTGTTTAATGGGGAAAGAAGTCATTGTCATGGCAAAACAGTCTAAGCTCCATCTATTCCAAAGCACTGGGTTGTGACTTCAGGGCACTGGGTAGGTTATGGCGTGAGCGCAGCTCACACTTGTTCTTCAAGGTACCTTCAGTACACAAAGGCAGATCCCTCTGGCCTCATGATCCCTTCAGGGTTCTTAGTGAATAAAATATGTGTGTCAAGATTATGATCTTCTAAACCAGCAAGCGCATAAATTATGTACATTTCCAGGAGAAGGTCTAGATAATCTTAAAGTTGTTCAAGCACAAGGGCAACCCAGTGCTTTCTCCAGAGAAATAAAAAATAGATTTAAAAAGTCAAAAGGCTTTCTTATTTACCATCACTGATAAATATTTTACCATCCAAGAGATACTGATTTTGAGTGAAAAAGTTAGCACAGGAGTAACTATAGTTTTAACAAATGCAGGCCTGAGGCGTTTGAGACTTACTCTTAGTATTGATTCAGAAGCCCAGTTTCAAAGTGCTCATATGCCACTTCATCTTCACGTTCTAAATAGCATTACGGGTGACCATTTTACATAAAGATTAACAAAATAAACTGTTACTGGTTTGAAATCAGTAAGTAATAAAAGTACCATTACTCCAACTCATCTTTAGGACTAGCTTCCAAACATGAGGCTCCCCATCCACACAGCGAGGGACTGGGTGTAATAATAAGTATTTTCTGACATATGGAGTAACCATAGAGGTGGTACTTGGAATCCCACTGCTGTCACGTGCCAGGGCCTGGATCAGCTGGGCAGGCTTAGCAAAATAAGCTGTAGGCACAGAAGAATTTATTCGATGAAAAATGATGCCAGTTGGAATTCTGGGCATGAGGTATATATTTTATATAGCTGGTGAGAAATGGCTTTGGGCTTCACCACCTCACATTGGATTGAAGGATCACAGCCCAGAAATTTTTTCCAAAGCTTTTCTTAGCTCCATTTTTTTAATTCTTCCAGCTCTCTGTTTTGTTGTTTTGTTTACTTGATTTGCATGCTGCATAATGTCTCCTGGGGATGCTGTTCAGAAGCCTCCTACCTCCACCCTGGGTGGTACAGATGATCCAAATAGGACATCAAGGGAGTCCAGAGAATGACTCCAGCAAACAGTCACACCCGGGACAGTGAGCTCATCTAAACCTTTTCAGATGATGACTTTTTTCAATGCTCTTGCCTGAACTTGGATATGCTGGTGTGCTGGACAATGACACATCCAACCATGGTACACAAAAATCACCCTCATTGGGCAGCGCTCATACAGTTTCAATAAGATCCGAGGTCAGGGGTGGAGAAGGATTTCTAAAAATGTCGGTAATGAATCTGGAGTTCCAGTGGATCATTGGGAAGCTGGAGCATGCTGTTGCTGAGCAGCCGACCTTGTCACCAAACAGCCTTTGGCTGGTTGAAAACCACCCCAGCATCTGATCGCCAGCATTGCCATTGCTTCTGTCAAGCACCCATAAAAAATAAAGCAGGGAAAGCAACTTTAATTGTTAGTAGGTTGCAAGTGTCAAAACTGTCAGCTCTTAGCTTTCACCACTTCATAATGGAGCCTCTACATGACCCACATCAGCAAAAATGTGATCACATTACAAAGCTTTCTGTTTGTATTCTAAGGTACTAATTTTTAGGGGCTGGAGACAGTATGTATATATAATATACAGCTGTGTACTGTGAGGAGTTTTGTTTGCTCACTTCCTGGTAAAGCATAATCTTTGACAGTGTTTATAACCAGTGATTTTCTTAGAATTATGGCTTTTCTAAAGTGTTTTTAGCAATGGACATAATTATGGATTATTGAGAATTAACATCTCATCTGATGAAGTGCATATGGTTCTTTGTAATATCTCATATTAAAGTACTTTTAAAAGAGAGATTTCTTTCAGAGATCATGGCTTTGATGATTAAAATTAAATCAGCTCCTTCAAAATGCAGATGTTTGTAAAAATGCATTCTTTTTTCCTCTCTGATATTGTGATATATGAAACGAATCTTTTTCATGCTACCTGACCAAGCTTATTATTTGCTTGTCGAATCTACTGATCTTTTTTGCCATCTAGTTTCAAGACAATATGAAATGATAACAGATGAGCACCTGAGTTTTCTCCAATAAATAAGCATTGAGAAGGAAACCATATGTCACCCAGATTTTTATTACAATATGATAAATTTTCCTGCAGGTTTGAAATAAGCTTTTTTAGTTAAAGAATTGTACTTAAAAAGCTTTTGAAAAAGGGTAACATCAGGAGAAGAATAGGCCTTGCACATAGTAAAGTCTGTATGTTAAGACTTAGGATGCTTTGTCAGTGGTAATACAGTCTAGCAGTGTGAAATGTAAACTTCCTTAGTGAACGGAATACAATTTATAAATTTTGTATAGATGGGACTAGACTTTTTTCTGGAGTTGTTTTAAAATGTGTCTTCATAAACACTTCCCATGGAGATATTTTTTATAAAAATAAATGTTAATAACTGACAGAGAATGTATAGAAGTTCAGTCTCAACTGCCTTTAGGCCCTAGAGGATTATGGTACAGTAAACTCAAATTCATACAAAGAATGAAATGTAAAGTAGAATGGAATAACAGGAATGGAGAATGGATGTTCCTGTTTTCCTAAAATTAAAATAGTGACATATCCCTGTTACTTTCACTGAAGTATATGTGTGAACTGTAAATACTGATGTTTAATTTTGGATCTCAGAGTGATCTAAATGGATCTATTTTTTTTTAATAATGTTTGATTATAGCCAGCATGTGTATATACAGGATAACTTCATGTAGGTAAAAGTGGTGTTTCCTAAATTGCCTGTCAAGAATGACTTAATCCTTTGCAGGAATTGCCTCCATCAGTGAGACACATCATTTCCATACCCATTCATTTAGGAGACTCTCTGCTGAGAATGTGAAAGAGATGCTAATTTTTATCATCTATGGTGATCCCTTAGGAATTAGACTGAGATTGAGAAATCATGTAATTACTGAAATTGCTCTATAGTCAAGGATTAAAATGATGAGTTCTGCTTCCTTACTTTATTTTTTCCCCGTCTTTCTTTCACAGCTTTGGGAGCAGCTGTCTTCAGGGAGTCCTGGTGCTCTTTCAGTGATCATTTTGTGACCACTTTCTCTTCTTTCAGTTGGGTTTATCTGCTACCAATGCTGTGCAAGAGCAGAAGCAGGAGTGGCAGTAATTCTGTGTGTAGCCTTGTTGTTTCCCAGAGAAACTATCCTAGAGAAAATGGCAGCATCCTTGAGAAAGGAACTGATTTTAGGTTAAATCATCCACTTCATTAAAGAAACAGCAGAATTTGGAAGATCAGTTGAGTATGCAGCAGAACATGCTGCCTGTAGTTAAGAAAAATTCAACCAGCAAATTCTGTTCTCTTACCAGAGGAGGTCTGAGGGGAATTTAGAGGACCTATAATAGCATTAATATCTGAAAACCTGAACAAATTTTCGTAAGTCCTTATGACACTGATGAAAATAATTATAATAATTTTCATTTAGAACAGTAATTAAAATTGACAGGCTGTCATGCTGCTCTGGATAAAATCTCCAGGACAGGAGATAATGGTTAGTCCTTTCCTTTGGAATAAATGCCTATATCTATTACAAACCTTTCTTATTTCATTCCAATCCAAAAATAAGCAATTTTTCAAAATAACTTCAATTTCTTTACTGTGAGCAAAGCAAGTTTTCTATGCTATTTATGTTTTATTTGGTGGTAAATACCAGAGATGTGAATGTTTTGTGAATTCATTTAACAGTGATGATTGGTTTTAAAATTTTATTGTGTTACGTCCTGATAATTCAATGCTGTAAATCTGATAGCAGATTCTCTTCTCCTGGAGTGACTGGTTTACCTAGAATCAATCCTGTGCATTATAAGCAGTGGGATTAATTCCATAAGGTCTCTGGCTGTAGGGCTACATTTGCAAAGGACACATTCCATTCTAATGTAATTTAGCATGCTGAGAAATACAAACATTGAGAGAGAAAAAGATATTTTTATCAAAAGATATTTTTATCAAAGGAATACAAACATTGGGAGAGAAAAAGATATTTTTATCAAAGGAAACAAATTACCACTATTTAAGATAACAAAAAACGTGATACACTTGGAAGTTACCAATAGGATAGAAATATAAGCAGATGAGAACAGTGATTTATTCTTTTAAGTACAAAAAACAACATCCAAGCTCTGCTTTCGCCCATATTGCATTAGTAGCAATATATCATTAGAGTCCATGGCTTTAATCTGGACCTACACAGGATAGTTTACCTGAGCAAATATACTATCTCTGACGAGATGTTTTAGGTGATAGGAATTAAGTAGCAATGTTCAGGTTTGTTGATCCTTTGTTACATCTTAAATGTATCCTAACAGAGTGAACAAAAGTGAAGGCATGTCTGTCACTGTCTGTCCTATATGTGAAATCTCATGAACTACTACTTTTTTCTTCTTGCCTGCAGTACGCCTTTCAGGATACCAGACTTTGAGGGTATGCTTTCTATCTCTGTAAAGTTAGGTCATTGTAAACAAACAGACTTCTCTACACTTAGAGTCCTTCTAATAATTTGTTGCTTGCTTTGTTCCCTGTGTATTTTCTTATGGCAAAGCTAAGCTTTTAGTGCTGCTTTTAGTCCTTTACTGAGGGTAGAGGTTGTACTAAGGAGGTGGATTCTGTTTTTTCAGTAAGTACAGCACTGTCATTAACAATTAGACAAGCCGAAACTGTAGGATTTTTGTTACAAGTGATGATACACAGAGAATCACAGGACCACTGAATGTTAAGGCTTGTAAGGGACCTCGGAAGATGATCTAGTCCAACCTCCCTTTCAGAGCAGGATCACCTAGAGTAGGTCGAAGGTAGGTAGGCCTTTTTTCAGACTGAGAAGAGAATGTGATAGGTTTGAAGATATTTTTAAGTAATTGATTTATTGATATAAAAACAAAGTAATGCAAAATTCTATTTTAGAATATAGCAGGACTAGCTGTCTTTAACCAAGCTACAAGAAACTAATTTTAAAATGTCTGTAGTTCTCAGAGATCATGATGCTCTGTCAGTAGACTAAACAATGCCAGGATCAGATATTGATGCTAGCAACTGAGTAGAGCTGTCTGCCCCCTTTCATTGCTCACACCTTCTCCACAATGGTTTTGCTCTGTGCCAGCTCAGCCAGGTGGTTGCCTGGACAGAGACTCACTGGTCAGAGACTGCTGCCAGAAAAGACCTTGGAAGAGGCAGTGCTGTTCTCTGTGGGTGCAAGGTGTTGGGTACCAAATGTCTTCATAAAGGGTAGAGGCACTTTTCCATACTAGATGAAAGGCATTTTCTGTTTCCAGGCACCCAGAGTTATGGGACTATATTGATTTAATTTCTTCCTGAATCTTCCAAAGCAATGACAGCTGGATTTAGTTTTCAGTTTAAATTATTTGATAGCATATCCTTTCTTACTTGAAAACTTCCCCTACCCACTAAGTAATGCCACTCTCCAAAACAAACAACAAAAAAATGCATCAAGAGTTTTTATTTAAAGTCTTTAATATTCTTAGCACAAATATTCTTTTAGTTCTTGAACTATTATTCCCTTTTTTGCCCTCTTATCAATCTTGTTTCTTGTAGTTATTCAGCTGTAGAAGGCATGTTATATGTTTGGAACATTTCATTTTCCAGGTTGTTTGATTAACTGGCTTTCATTAAACAATACTCTTGCTTGCATTTTAATTGATACTATTCTTCTCAAAAGTACAACAATCGTTCATATTGTATTACATAGTATCAAAGTAAGAAATTCAATTTCATAAGAAGTCAAGGAACTTTACTTCCTTAAAATAGTGATAAATTTAGAGAGGAAAGATTTTCAGAATGAAAAAGTTGATTTATGTTCAAGACTGTCTCTCATTTTTTCAAATGATTTTGTGTCAGCAGTGAATAATATTTTGCTGAAGCTTTCTTTGGCTTTTACTCAACTGCTAAAAATAAGTTCATTAATGGGAATTACTTTTGGACAGCAGTAGTGGGTGTGTGTTTGACGATGATGCATGATACTTTGAACTTCAAGTGTATACTGTGTTTTCGTTATCAGTTCTAACCTAAAAGAAGCAAATAAACCAAACAAAAAAAAACCCCAAGCCTATGTTGCTCAACCGTTTTCTGTGAAATAGAAAGGTGAACATTTCCCTTCCATTTTTCTCACTCAGACACTATTGGGGCTGTTGTAGAAGACAAGCAGGGTTTGTGTCTAAACAATAAATTATGCTGAGCATGAGGACCATGAGTACCATTGCATATTACACAAGTAAAAGCACAGAGACATTATTTTTTTCAGCATCTGCATTTTTTAGGTAACGTATATGCAGCTAACCTCTGAATCTGCTTTTTGGGAGGAGAATAGCAACAAGGAGGGATCAGAGTTACGGCAGTAAAAGTATTCAGATTTGTTTGGTTCTAGAACTGCCACGTCACCACTAAACCATGTCCCTAAGCACCTCATCTACATGGCTTTTAAACACCTCCAGGAATGGTGACTCCACCACTGCCCTGGGCAGCCTCTTCCAATGCTGAATGACCCTTTCAGTGAAGAATTTCTTCCCAGTCTCCAGCCTAAAACTCCCATGGCACAACTTGCAGCCATTTCCTCTAGTCTTATCACTTGCTGCTAGGGAGAAAAGGATGACACCCTCCTATCTCCAACCTCCTTAGTTAAGAGAGAATTAAGGTCTCCCCTCGGCCTCTTTTTCTCCAGTCTAAACAAGCCCAGTTCCTTCAGCCGCTCCTCATAGGACTTGTGTTCCAGACATTTCATGAGCCCTGTTGCCCTTCTCTAGGCCCGCTTCAGCACCTCAATGTCCTTTTCGTAATGTGGGGCCCAAAACTGAACACAGGGTTTGAGATGCAGCTTCACCAGTGCCAAGTACAGGACAATCCCTGCCCTGCTGCTGCTGGCCACACTATTTCTGATACAAGCCAGGATGCCATTGGCCTTCTTGGCCATCTAGGCAACATTTTTTTGAGAAAGAGTGAAAATGTTACTTGTGGGTTGCATGTTTTCTGTCAGATTCATTTTCAGGAGATGTGAATAACAACAGTGAAAGGCATGAAGAAATAGGACTCATATCTAAAATTATGGTGTCTTTCATCCATGTGAAGATTAAACCTTCCTAAAACACACAGAAAGTAATATTGAGGGAAGTTACCGTAATAGCATTAGCTTCAGTCACCGCATTATTATTTAATATATTTCAGGTGAAATGTGTGCTATTCTGGATATCATTATCCTGAAAATTCAAAGTAATTAAAGATTTTATTTTTAAAGCAATCTATAGGATGTTGATAGCTGGAGTATAAATGTCTACATATTTACGGAGTGCACTAATAGCAAGGAAAGGGAGGGTTTTAGTTTAAGGAAGGATCTAATTCTCTTGACATTTGAGCTTCAGGTAGATAACTGTCAAAGCACAGAGAAGGATTGGGGTTTTTAAGTGTAGGCAATGTGTTTTTATAAATTTACCTGGTAATATACATGTTAACCCTATGTGATATCATAGTTTATGCATTAAGGATCAAAATTAAAATCATAGGTAAACGAACCTGGACAAAGCCTACTTTTCTTGCCTTCAGCAGAGGAATCAGTGAAAACCTGGACAGCTTATCCCCAGTTTTACATCGCGAGGTTTTTTTCTTTCGGACTGCAGTCTCTCTTTATCACTTTGAGAGTTTCAGTCTAAACTAGGACCATCTGTTCCGCAGGTAGAGCAGTAAGCAAGTAGTACTGCTTTTTATGCATTGGTTTGTTCCAGATGGGTGGTTTCTTGCCTTACTGACATCAGGTAGTCCGTCAGTCTTTCTGCATCTTCAGGGAGTCTCCAGCAGAATCTGTGAGGATTTACTGCCTGCAGGTCTGTGATAGCAAAATGACTAGTACGTTACAAAATACAGTGCACGATCACAGCAATAAGCTTCTCTCAAGGATTTATCCTAATAAATATTGAATTATTTTTTGTGTGTGTACTTGTGTATTGCTGTGCATACTGCAGACCAGAAGTCTTAACAAAGCCATAGAGTAAGCAGAACTCTCAAGCTCCTTTCCCTGTGCCACATGCACATGTCTCTCAGTTTTTCTGTAGGTAACAAAGAACTAATTTTGGGTAAGTGAAACTGGGCTCTGTAGGCTACCTCTGTAGTTCCTTTAGATACTACAAGGAAGAATAAGGAGACGGTCATTATATTTCTGGTTTATAACTGCCCATCATTCTCTCCATTGACTACAAAGGTTGTAAAGTGAAGCTTGTCTTTCCAGTTTAACTTTGGTCTTTTTGAATTTCACTTTATGTCATCTGTTTTGTTGTCAAATCTGAACACAGCAGTATGGAGATGTCAATAAATATAAACAAAAAATAATTTCAGAATTGTCTTGTAATACTTCACACTTAAGTTTTTCTCAGCTTTGGCCTTTTTCTTTTTGGCAGCATCAGAACGAAGAGATTCCCTTCTGGGTAGCCCTGATGTCATTGATACTGCTCTGAGAAGAAAACGAAGACAAAGGACAGCAAAGTCTGCTGGGACAGCAGCTAAGATAGCTACTTATGAGACAGAACTGCCAGCCAAGGAAAAGTAAGCATTTTTCAAATGTTTTGAAATGTTTTTTATATCTACAGATGTCAGGGGATTTTGTGGTTTGGGTTTTTTTCATGTTTTCATATGCATATTTCTTATTCATATTTCAGGCTGTTTTGTTGCATTCTGTGCAGTCATTTACAGTAATTTTACTGAACTTTGAATAGATGTGAATGATTAAATCGTCAGGCCTAATGACTTACTGATTTTAAGACACCTCTAAAGTGACAATTGTAAGTTTGTTTTCTTTAATTGACTTTGATAACTTTAAGCAAATAAGCCTACTAAAATGGTGTTCTGAAGGTCACCATATAACCTTTCAGGCAAAGAAGGATGCACTTAGAGCAAGTCTCAAACTAAGACAGACAGCTACAGCTGTGTCACAGAAAGTAGTACTGTTATGAGTGTCTTTTTTCACAGTGAGGGGACTCCAGCACAGGAGCAGGTTGCCCAGAGAGGTAGCCGAGTCTCCATCTGAGTATTCAAACCCTGACTGGGCATGGTCCTGGAAAACCTGCTCTGTTTCTCAAGGGAGGTTGTGCTACTCCATCTCCAGAAGTCCCTTCTAACCTCACCATCCTGTGATTCTGTCCTTGTAAAGTCAGTGAAAATTTTTAATACACCATAATACCATTTTAATACCATTTTTAATAGACCAGAATAGACTTCTTTTGAAAATATGATCAGTGAGGAGGAAAGTGAATTCACTTATAGACACAAGGGGGTCAGAATATATAACGCTTTATAAAAGTCTTTTTCTTCTTAAGTCACTTGACTTTTGGAAATATTTTCACATGCTATGAGAGGTGCTTACCTATGCATAGAATTACCTCAGAGCTGCAATATGATCAGTGATATTTTCTTCAAAACCTGATCCTTCTTTTAAGAACTATATTAAGTAAGGTTTGAAAATGCTTGATTTCCCTTTTTATCTGTAACACCTAATGGATAAAAAACTGTTTAAATGGACAGAGACACAAGTAGACCACAAAGATATTTCCCATTATTAGCAAAGATTTCTGCTTATATCAGCAAGAGAATTATCTTATCTTGATGTAGGATGCTGTGGCTTGATGCCAGCTAGGAATGTTTAAATTTGCAATCTTGTTTTATTAGTAAAAAAAACCTGTATTTTTTAAAAATGGTCTGTGAAAGTGCCAACTTCTGCTCTTCTGTTCTTTTAGAGTCTAGTATATTGCAGTGAACAATGCCCTTTTCTCATTGTCTGATTTTGGGTGTCTGGCTGTCTTTGCCTGAAATACAATTTCACTGTTTTTAGTTTAGATTGTGGGAGGAAAACCTACAGAGGCAAATAATTGCAAAAAATAATGTAAAGGCCTTGGGCTGAGTAATCTTCAGCATATGAATATCTGAGTCCCGTATGTAGAGGAAGGCCTAAGAGAATATTGATATTTTTGTTTTAATTCCTTTATGTATGGTAAATTTTAGAAAAAACAAAGCAACTTTATGTTTTTCCTACTGTGCAAGGCATTTCTAATGCTTACAAAATGAAGTCAGAGCTAAATCTCAGGAGTGGCTCTTCTTTGCTATAACATAATTGATCGTATTTTGAGGCTTACCATATGAACATCAATTCCATCACTCTCCACCCCAGTTTTTCTTTTTCAATTGAGTGTGTATTGATGGTGTAAACAACAGCTTTGCACTACAGGTCACAGCATTGCTCAGCGTGTCATCCCTTCCAGTACTGTGAAAGTGCATCTGACACTGAAAGATCTGTGTTTCTCTATGATCCCATGGTGAATTGAGAAATCATTGCAACATAGCTTGATGGTGAAACATGATCTTTAATGCCTTCTTTAGTTAAAAATACAGTGGCAGTGCTAATTCTCCAATTAGATAAGAAGACAGTAGATTTCCCCACTTATGTGGAACATTGCAAAAACCTGAACTGTAATAATTTCCATTTTGCTGATTATTCTTCTGTGTCCCTGCTTAGTTCTTGGGTTTTGAACTTCATATCAAGTCATTTGTGAACTGCTAATCAACCTTTCAGTCAATTTGCTTGGCTAATAATTTTCACTTCTCTTCAGTCTGACTTGTACATCTCTTAGGGAGGTGTAGAATTAGTGTTATAACCCAGTTCAAAAATATAGATGTTCCTTTTTATGAAACCTCTTTGGTATTTTGTACTGGCAAAATTCTAGATCCTACACAGTGAGATCTTAAACTGATGGTTCACTGGGCTCCTGCCCAAAATGCTTTCCAGTATCGTGTCACTAATCTGATCAAACCACCCCAGCCTGCTGCGGCGACAGGGAGGAGGTGAGGAAGTCAACCTCTGAATCGTTCACCTTTGGAAAGGCTCCATCGCAAACATGGAGGATGTACAGCCCTTGAAAGCATGTCATGCTTTTCTGTTTGGCAAGAGGATCAAATGACAGATTGTGATCACATTTGCAAATACACAAATGAATTCTTATTTCTGAGCTCTCCTTCACAGACCTGCAGAAAGATTGGATTCTTTACTCATAATGTAAATACTTCAGGGTGCTATCACATAAAATCATATCACTTGGTTCCTGCTTTTAAGAAATTAAAACTTATTTATAATTATTTTCCTTTTGCAAATCTTGATGACATCATCAGTGCTTGTTTCATATTTGCCAGGCAATGAAAGGCCAGTTACAAATGAAAAGTCAAGAGCGTAATAGTGTCTTTCTACTGTTGCATTGTAAGTCGATTGATACAAGATCCTAAATCAGAAGAAGAAACACCTCTTTACTGAAGGAGACCATGCAAGTTTTTCTTTTCTTTCCAGCATTCATACTGTTTTGGAAATGCAGTGTTTCAACCCAGGCATTGTTATCACATAGCAGAACTTACAGCTTCACTTTTGTTAATTTCTCCTAAGAGTTTAAAGCATGGTAAGAAAATACCGGTTTTGCTTAAAGTTAAAAGCATCTAAAGTAAATATTGAGTCATGAGAGATGAAAGGATTCCATCTCCACAAATACTTTAGATTTATGGATGTTGAGTCTAGTTATGTAGCAATACTCTAGTCCTTTGGAATCAAAATATATTCTTAGATATGACCATGAATACTGAGAAGAATGCAAATAAAGATTTGTTTAAGATGGAATTAGAGCAAAAGGAGTGCTGCCTTTCTCATGCTTTGTGTGTGGGTGCAGTGGCAGGAAAAGGAGTTGAATTGTATTTATCTGCAGAGACATCTAGTATTACTGAGAAAATTTATTCAAGAACTAAATCAACATTTTTAATGAAACTTGGAAATATGCTTTGGATAATGTTAAGCTTAGTGAAAGTAGTATAGACATGAGATCAGCAACTGAACTAGGATTTATGGAACAGGGTTTGCTAAATGAACTGTTTCATTATTTGCTGAGATAAAGATGTTCTTTAGGATAAAGTAGAAACTGAGGTTCATCCAGCTCTCTAGCAGATTTTTTTTTTTCAAATCCAAGATATCCAATGAAGGGAAATGCAGACAGATGTTACTTATAGTTGGTAACAGTCAAACTATGGATTGCAATTTACACATTATTTAAAATGTGACAATGAATGGTTCTTACAGTTCAAAACATGATTGAGTTAAGAAATAAAATTATTCTGATTCCAATGAACTGTAATGGTACTGCTGAAGCTTTAACTGCAACTTAATATCTGGCAGTTTCCTAAGGTGCAAAGCAGAGATAATATGTAAGTCAAGTTAAGATGCAAATTCTGCTTTTCATAATTTACATTTCATACTTAGAGGAGAAAAATTAATAAGAACAGTCCCAATCCACAGTTAGAAATCATGCTTATTGATGCATTACCAAATCTCTCAGGGGACTGCATATGAATAACACTATTAGCTATGTAGAATATGCATTCAGTGTAGAGGCTTAAGTGTATGGGCTGTCAGGCTGAAACTTAAAAATAATTGGATGTTGCTATAATAATTTCACTTTGAAATTATTGGAACCTATTTGAAAGAAGATAGTACCTACTGAAGATCTCTTTTTTAATATGTATCATTGCATAAATTAAACATAGTCATTGGATACAGAACACCTTGTGTCTCTATAACTGAACCAAAAGCAGATCAGGAAAAAGCTTCCTACTCTGGTACAACTTGCAACTATTACTTTGTTTCCACAAGTAAAAATCTATGTTTCTGCTTTAGTTTATCAAAATTGGTTTTATTTAAAGATGTAAGAAAAGCAAAACCTTTTTTTCTGTCTGTTATTTCTAACTAATAAAGGATCTAGATTTACGGTCCTCATTCACAAATGGGTGTCCAAGGTGCAAGGGTTTACTGGAAAAGACTCAAAATTTCCTTAAGGTATTCTATATGTTTCAAAATGTAATCCGTTCAGCTGATGTATAGTGTTTATAAATTCTTTGCTATCGAACGTGTACACACTGTTGAGGATACGTATAATCACAGAAGTGGATGAGGGAAAGCATCTTATATATAGAAAAACCTTATTCTGAATGCAAATATGCTGGATTCTCTTGAGAATAAGAGTAGAAGCAATAAAAATGTTATTACAGAAAAAATGCTTTGTGATTCTGAGAAACAAGTGTTAAGAAATACTTTAAATTCAATTGACTGAGAAATAACAGGTATTATTTGCTTGCCTTTTTGTATAAAGAAATATTTTTTCTATAAAGAAAAGTTTACACCAAGCTCTGTGACTCCAACTTAGTTTTCTTGACAAAAGATTCAATGTCATATGTTTGTCTAGTTTTGTAAACTTGGTGTTGCTGTTACTGTGCTTTTCTTTTTTTTAATTGAAATTTTATATTTGCTGACTTAATACTTCATGCTTGACTAATAAAACTGAGTGACTGTCAGAATCAGAGCTATATTTAGACTGAAGGAAAGAGATGCTTTCCCTTAACCTCAGTATGTTTGGTTTTGCTGAAATATTGAGATCCAGTCATTTCCACGTTGAATTTGACAGGGTCTTTACCACCAGTAATTTAAATACCTTTTTACATATGGATGCTGCGCTTCTAAAGAGCTAAAGGTTTTCGCCATATATCTAGGAGTCCTCAGAAGCATCCATAAGAAGTAAAAAAATCATATTTATATTGCTGACTGGGTATTTGGAAGTGCTGGGAGTTGCCTGGGGTGTTTTGTGCCATCTGCATTGCCATTACATTCTCTATCAGAAGACGTCAATGAGAGGATGTAATTTTTCTTAAAATATGATTGTTAAGGTCCTCACGCTCAATGTGTGTTCTCAACTCAAGAGTCTGGTTAAAGTTAGTCGCACATGTAATTGTAGTTAATATCAGCTGCATAGTTTTTGCTTATTAATGATAAATTTGAGGTTTTCTTATTTTCATACACATCTCTTTCTGTACCTTCAAAAGGTTTTACAGTCTTCATAGGTGTATATAATGTATTTGAAAGGAAAGCTCTTAGCTTTATATTCCAATACCATAATAAACTGGACTTGTCTTTCTTTTGATAACCTTCCACCCCTTCAAAAGTACTCAGAGCCTGTGGTGTGCCAGGAATCCCCTTGGGATTGTTGCTCAGCATTTGTTTAATTTATTACTTGAGGTTCTTGTGTTTAAAAAGTCTTAATGCAAGTTTTGTTTAAAATGTGGTTTGCCACCACCAGTGATTCAGGTAGCGAAAACAGATTTGTCCTTGAACTTAGCATTCTCAGGGGGTTGCACATAAATATCAGTATTACTGTCTCACAATAAGTAATTCTTTCTCTTAAACATTTAACCAAGTGAAATTTGGATTCTAGTGAAAATGATACCACAACCTTCCATGATCCAGAGGGGGTATAAAGTTTACACCACAATTGCCTCCTTTTTTAAAAAAAACATATATTCCAGAGTTCAGGTTGACGTGTTGCTTTTTTGTTCATGAAGTGTATTTATTTAATGCAATCAGAGAGAAGTTGCATAGCCTTGCATAGCGTGACAAAGCACTATGATCACTGGTATGTCAGTGAGTTGATGTGGTGTCTTTGTACAGGAGTAGTAATCCCATTTCTGCCATAATAAATTTATGGAATGCAGTGTTTAGAAAGTTTTTCATAATGACTCATTCATGCTGAGATATAAACAGGTTAAGAAGTGGCCAGTTGGGTTCATTTGAGATTCTTAATGTGAGAGTCAAGTCAAAATTTTTTGTGTTTCATTAATGTTCAGCATTTTCTTACACTTTGGATCGCTTCTTTCTTTCTGTTTTTTGCCCTCATGTTGGCGGCAACAGTTGGTCACTGGTTGTACCAGACAGATTGTTTTGACTCACCTGTGCAAATGTTAAAAATTGTACTGTAATTTTCTGTGACCTCATGGGAGCTTTGACAAGTGATACACATCTCCTAAACAGTCACCTGTGAATATGTAAGGTGGCAACAGAGTGGAGTAGAAAGAAAAGCTGTGTTTAATACCTGTGTTGTATGACTTGTGGCTGTACAAAAATGGGGTGTCATCAGGAGAAAGAAGGATAGAAGCCTGAGATTACAATGCATAGCAAAATTTGAGGGGAAAAAAATGCAAAAAAATGGAGTAATTCCATATCCAACTGGAAAGAATAAGGCAGAAAAAATACAACACAGTACAGTTGCTTTTTGGTTGGTAGCACCCTAGCTTTCTGTGCAGCGAGTGTCTTTGTTTTAACTGAGCGGTGGATAATTAGGCTTCCTTTTCCACTGCACATGTGGGAAGGGGTGATTTATTTCCATGGGAAGTGCAAGGAATTGGTATCTGCAATCACCATTTCTCCTGACTCCCCAGGGAAAGAACGGAAAATATGAGACCTGAAAGCCCGGGGCAGGGAAAAATGAACATTATCTGCCGACCTCTGAGGTCACAATTTCTCCTGGGCAAAGTCACTCAGCTCTCTAGTTTGTAGCACATCTCACCAATTTTTGTCACTAGTAATAGCCTAATAATTGACCGCTGATGGAGAAGTTATTGCTCACTAAGACTGACAGGGCTCTACCCTGTGTTTTCTCAGAGCATGTTCTTTAGAGCAGGATTTTATTGCTGTGACAAATCTAGTGAGATATATGTCTCGAACGATTAATCTGCAATGTATTCCAGTGAAACTGGTAGCTGTGAGATTTTAAAAGAATAGCTTAAAAATAGGAAACAATATCATATTCCATTACCTTCCTGGTAAATTTTTGTTGTTTTCTTTTCCTTGCCTTTCTAACAAAGTTTTTATAATGGAATGATATTTGCACTAAATTGCCTCTCTTAGCTAGGTTGTGGGTTGTTGTAGTTTAATTTACCACACTACGGATTAGTTTTGTTAAATACTGTGATCCCAGCTGGAGTATTTTAATGTGGGAGGCAAAAGAATCCCTGCTCAGGAGTAAATTACAGTAAGAAAGAGGAAAGATTGTATGTGGTTGAGATAACTGGCAGTGCAGGAATATTTGTTGGCTTTTGATGTAGACCAAGCTAGGATATTTTAAGTCTTCTAGGGGAAGGGGTGAGAAATAAGAAAAGGCGATTGCATTAAAAACAACAAAGAAAGCAGGCAATATTTGAAATTCCTTTTACATTCTTGTGATTAGTGTTTGGCAGCAAAGGTGCACTCTCTATGAACACTTCTGTAAAGGGCTCTTGATGCTTGTGTCAGTTAAGCCTCCATTTCCTAAATCAGGTCTTCAAGCAGAATTATTTTCATGTTACTTTTAATAGGAGGAAGCAGGTAATGTTGATGCCTTAGATTCTGATTATACATGTTGGCAGGAGATTAAGACTAGACTGATAGAAAGCCTCAGTAACCATGCTTTCCAGCACAGTCTTAATGTCAAAGACAGACAGCATGGAAGAGAATGAGATGAAAGATTGGCTATATTAATTAGATAAAGCTGCCTCAAATAGTTGTTTTTATTGTTCACCAAAATGATCATGAAGTATTTGTTCTTTATTGGATTAAATTAGAGTATTCTATATAGCACAACTGCCTGTTAAGACCGGTAATCCATAACTCATTGTGAACCCCAGGAAATATTCTGGAGATCCTACACACAAAAATACATTGAAGCTCAGGGTTCAGAAAGTGATTTCACAAACACTTGCAAATGCCCCTACTCCGCTGAGATGATTGCTCAGCTTCTGCCAAGTTCAGTGCACTTTTCAAAAATCAGATTCACAGCGTGAAGCTATTAATCTTTTTAGTTTTGTTTGTATTTGTCCTTTTTCTGTGCTTAACTTTTTACCAATGAATCATCCTTTCTGCCTCCCTCTGCCCACCCCAAAATGTCCAACCTCAGCAAAACGGGCTAAAAAGCTGCCATGTGGAATTACCAAAAATTTTCAGTATCTCTATGCTAATATAAGTGATTAATCCTCTGTATAAAAACCACAAAAGTAAATCCATGGGACTTGTTTTTCCAGTAGTGATTTTGTTCCTCAGACTGTGAAGGCTGTGTCTAGATTGCCTATTTGTATAGGCAATTGCTTAATTTCACTGATTCCTGTTGACTGTGAAGGCCCACATCCGGCGAGGAGGAAAGATTATACCTGCTAGACTTTCTGTGTATAATTTATAGCAGAGAGTACATTCAGTAATATTTCCTGTAGCTTTCTCTCCTTCCCTGTCTTTTGTGGCAGCTTTGTTAGATCCACTGTTTTGTAGTTGCAAGGGATGATGTTGAAGCTGAATAAGATAAAGATATCAGGGCATTTTCTGTTCCAGAATGCTTGAAATCTAGTGCAAAAACACAGGAAAACCAAGGAGATAAAGACTCCAATTAAACAGACGTGCTGAGTTTTGGTTTAATTCTGTATGTTTTGCCTCATAAAGTAGGTTGGTTCAAAATGTTCAAAATGACTTGGAGAAGGAGCAAGCAAAGGTCCGAAGAGGGGTACAGAAAAGGGTTAGAGATGACAGTAGGCACATTACTGAGCATAGAGATGAGAGGGAATGTTGTGAAGAGGCAATGATTTGTGCAGTTGTTTTCCTATTTATCACATATATATGTTTCCCAAAGGTAATACATTAAGCACTTGTAGTCCATGGCAATGGATTTTCAATAATAGCTAGAGCATTGCCAAATCTGGTCTGTGTGGATAAATATTCATAAATTTATATGCTGTGACTAATACATATGGTATGAGCAAATGCACTTTCATGGTTGGTTGAGAGGACTCATCTGTCTCTATCAACTTGTATCAGGATTCAGCATGACATTAATCAGTATCCTTTTTGATGAGTTCTGCCATCTGTGGAAGGGTATATAGCACATGATTATGCATCAGTCTAAAAACTTGTAGAATAAGATTTAGACAAATCTTATATTATGTCTCTCTTAAAATAATTTAACTACCCATTCAGTCTCCTTGAATGTAAATAAAAAACAGGACGTTGTTAGAAGCTGCAAGAGGTACAGAATTAGCTTAATACAATTCTTATTTACATAGAACACTGCTGGAGGACTTCCTCGATTACCTAATAACAGTTAAAAAAAATCCGTCTATTCAGCTGTCAAACAATTTATAACACTTTTCATGTAGCTATTGCATCATTAAAGCTTGTACAGTAATTTTTAAATTAATTGTGTGCTTGCATTTTTTTCAGATCGCTAACCAGATAGCTATTATAATATATTATAACTACAATTTGTTATAATTATTATTATAATATTATAACTATTATAAGTGGACTTGGTATAAAAATGAAGGAAAGTGGTCAGTGTTGTAATGCACATTAATTAGCAGAAGTGAGATAAAAGGCTGTTTTGAAAATTAGCTCATTGATTCAAAAGACATCAAGTACTAGGTTGAATTCAAATGTTATGATAGTGTAGCCATTGACATCAGTATTTCATTCTGTATCTTTAGAATGAACACAGTAATAATGACTAAAACTGAGGAAATGTGCATGTAAACACTGCTGTTTGATGAGGAGGGTGTTTCATTCTAGAAATAGATGAGATTTCTAATGTGCTTCTTTAAAAGCTGGTAATTTTTGAAGAGTAGAGAAATAAGTATTTTGTATACCACTTCTGCCACTTATGTAGGTAACAGAAAAATAATTTCACATCAAAGCAAAGAGGCATGTCTGTTGAATATGTTAAATTAAAAAAAGGTATCTCTAACCTTGTTCTTCTAGAAAAGATAAAGGACGTATTTACCTTCAGAAAATAATTTGTGAGAAGGTTGTTGAAAAAACTAGTAATTGTAGGAAAAGCTTGGAAAAATTTTCGTTTAAGTTTTAGAATAGCTATCACAAAGACTGCTTCACTGAATGTAGCAAAAGTTGGGAAAGAAGATGAGTCTTTTTTTTCCAGATTAAGAAGTTAACCCCATACAATTTAAAATTATCTAGTTCTCAATTATTATTTGTCCACTTTATTCACATTGTAGTATGCCCCACTCCACTCCTCAGATTCCTAAACAACACTTCAGAATATTTTCACAGGAGTTATATTTTGCTCATTGGAATATGAGCAAAATATTTGCACCATTGGAATATGGTGCATTATTCATCATTTCAGTGTTCCAGTGCAACTTGCTAAACCTGGAAGTCGCACAAGTGTAAAACTGAAGTAAATTGATGATAGATCGTACCATTTAGTTTCTAGTGGTGTTGAGAACCATCCAGACTATTATCGCTTTTGTCCCTCTGGATTTGCTCCCTGAATAACTATTAAACTACCTGAACAAAATTCTACTTCTATTAAAGTTTCCTGAAAAATTATATATTTTTATAAAGAAACTCCTCAAGCCTTCAGGCTAATAATAAAACATTTCTACTAATTGTATTCCTTCTGGATTTGCTGCTGATTGCAAATACATAATTATTTTTATGCTCAGGTGCTGTATCACTGTAAGTTTCTGCTGAATCATCAGGTTAAATAAGAATCCCTCAGTATGTAAATATTCCCCTTTATTTGTATATCTGTGTAACTACAGCATTTTCTGAAGATATTCAATGAGAAAAAAAAAAAAAGATTATACCCAGTTGTGTTGACAAGATTCAAAGTTATATAATCTAAGCAGCTGTTTCAGTTAAAGTAAAAACATATTTGGAAACGCAAACAGAACTCCAGATAAAAATAAAATGTCATCAGGATATGATGAGTTCCCTCTTGATGCTAGTGTAAGCAAAACTTCCAGAACAGTATCCCCTGACCAGTGATAATGATGTGGGTAAGAGCAGGATCAGAGGGGAGCAAAACAATCTTTCTACAGTATATATCAACTTTGTGCCATGGAGTACATGTTGTACTTCCCAAAAGTGGGAAGAACAGTGCTTGGTTGGGCCAGTGAGCCACTGAGAAGCAATGTCCTGTTTGCCGCTTTGCGAGCAGGGGTGGCTGATGAGTCTGACACAGATACGTACTTACTGATCCTGCTGCTCACTAGCTGACCAGCGTGACCACAGCTCTCACGGTGGTCCTACAGTTGCACCACATCGGTTGTATCTGGTTGGCACCTTTAGGTGGTGGTGGCTGAAAGCGGGGAGGTAATGGGCAAGGTTGTCATCCTCAGTGGGAGGGTGAGAAAATTAGAAGCTCTTTTGTATATAGCAGACTTAGAAAAATTCTGTCAAGGCCAGTTTATGAAATAAATGGAAAGGGAATTGTAAGAGCTGGAGAGGTTGTAGCAAGATGGCATTTAGTGTTAGAGGGGTATAGTGTTGCCAACCTGAGTCTTCATTCTCTCTTTTGTGTAAGACCTCTCAGTCTTCTATTTGTCTTCCTACTTTATCCTATGCAGCATAAGACTGGAGAGGTGTATAACGATGTCATTCTGCATGCCTGATATCCATCTACACTTTTTCTGCTCTAAATAATACCAAATCAACCATCACATCCTAGGACAAAGGTATGAATTCTCGTTAGACTGTTTATTCAGTATGACTTGGTGAAGGATGTTGCCAGCGGCCACAACCGTAGGTTCACAGTGTGTCTGATGAAATACGGTGAAAGGTTGAGATGTTTCTGATGCTCTTATAACTTTTTCTTATACTAGATTTACAAAAAAAATATTCATGTTACCCTAAGACAGTGTTAGCCAGACACTCCTCTTTTTCTGTTTTTCAAGGTTTCTTGCATACAACTCCCACTTCTGCACTGACTCCTGTGTCCTGACACGTTCTCCTTTTGCCAAGTTAAAAAATCAGAAAATATTTCTTCATTAGTCCTAACATTTCTGTTGCTGAGATCGCTTTGCAAAACTGGCTCACATGTAGAAAGTATACTGAGTATGATAATATGTATAATTGCCTATATAGCTCCCGATGTGAGCATTTGCCTGATCAAAATTTTTGTAGCTAGGAAGATAAAGAAGACTGCAAAATATCCTGAAAGTGCTGTTCAAATGCCTGCAAAGTTAGCCCAACTTTCAAATCAGTGGCAAATCTCCTTTAAGAACAAAGTTGACCCACACTGAGTACTTGAGAGGAATTTTCCAAACACCATTTGTGCTTCATGATATATCAACCAAAAGATATATTTCTATTCAATAGAGAAATATGTACATGAAATAAAATGCTAATGTGAGCAACATTTGTATTATTAAAGTTCAGTATCAGTTTTTAAAGATAGTAAACAGACTTGAATGTTGTTGGCCAGGTAAGTTTGCATATCCTATAAAAGCCTTTCAAGTGACTTGAGTCTTCCCAAATCCAAGTTGGCTTTTCATATTTTTATTTCACATCTTCACTTTTTTACTAGATTTTCCTGTCTTGAGTAATATATAAGCATATAAAGAGCTCACCTGGCATTTATTTGAATGCTGCTACCTTGCCACTAAAAAATTGAGCCTCAGTTAGGACTTCCATATCATTAGTATTAAAATATCTGTCACACCTAAAATTGCTGTCCTTAGCAGGGCACAGACACTCCAAAGGTAATTGAGTTCTCTGCTTTTAAATATACGCGTCAGGTGAGTGATGTTAAGTGCCTTTCATCTTGAAAACTTTCCAGTTTTAGATTTGTTAGACTCCAATTAGACATGGAATTCATAAAATGAACCAAAGGGGAGCCTAACATTGCATAAAGGTGCACTTGTGTGTAGATTAACTTGCTATCACCTGACATCTCCAAATAGTATTCTTCCATTGTATGTTCATATAAAAGTAGGTTGTCTCTGTTAGAACAAAACATGACTACTTTAATATATGTGAAGAAACAAGGGAGAAAAGAGAAGTCACATTGTTTTACTGAGCATTTTCACATAAACATTTAGATGTACAGGGGGGAAACACAAATTTAAGATCCACAGCTGCAAGGTTTTTCTTGAGGCAGCTCATAACCTTGCGAGTAGCATCCTGAAGTAGCTTTTGGAATCTAGTCTACTCCATTTAGGTCTGGCCCAAGATAAAGTAGGTCCTATCTGCCAGACGTATCAGCCTGTATGATTCGTAGGGATAACTGGCAAAAGTAGGTAGCTTGGCAGAACTGTGAAAAATAATCTGATTTATCTAGCTCAGATTCAGCACGGTCTCCGTTAAACGCTGCTTAGTCCTTCATGAGACTTTAGGGAACCAATAGGCAAAGTTAAGTTCCTCCATCTGAATATTTGAAAGCTGCTGGATTTGAACAAACTCAGAGAAAACAGATATAGTTCAGTCTCTCAGGCTGTGTCAAGACTAGCATCCTAAGTCTCACTAAAGCAAGTATTCACATCTAGACTTTGGAGAAAAAGCAGGCATTATGTAGTGTGATATTAGTCTTAAAACTAGTTTTGTCTTCATCTAACTTTCTAAGCTTCTTTAGATTATATTCATAGCTCCGGAGCTTGCCTGTTAATTCTAGATTATCACAGAATCAGAGAATGTCTGGGGTTGGAAGGGACCTTAAAAGATATCTAGTCCAGCTCTCCTGCCAGAGCAGGATCACCTACAGTAGGTCACACAGGAACGTGTCCAGGCGGGTTTTGAATGTCTCCAGAGAAGGAGACTCCACAGCCTCCCTGGGCAGCCTGTGCCAGGGCTCTCGCACCCTCAGAGTGAAAAAGTTTTTCCTCATATTTTTGTGAAACGTCCTGTGTTCCAGCTTGCACCTGTTGCCCCTTGTCCTGTCATTGGATGTCACTGAGAAGATCCTGGCTCTATCCTCCTGACACTCACCCTTTACATATTTATATGTATGAGCTTTTGAGGTCTCTTCCAAGCCCTGACATTCTATGATTCTGTGATATGCCCAGAGACAGCGCCAAGGATAAGATGTTCCATCACCTTTCCAGGGATGGAGGTAAGGCTGACTGGTCTGTAGTTACCCGAGTCTTCCTTCCTGCCCTTTTTGAAGACTGGAGTGACATTTGCTTTCCTTTGATCCTCAGGCACCTCACCTGTTCCCCACGACTTGCCAAAGATGATGGAGAGTGGCCTAGCAATGACTTCCACCAGCTCCCTCAGCACCTGCGGGTGCATCCCAGCAAGGTCCATGGATCTGTGGGTGTTCAGATTGCCTAACTGATCCCTAACCCAGTCCTCATCAGCCGTTTTGTCAGAGCTCAGTGCAAGGGTACTGCAGGACACAGATATATAGCTAATGGTACATTCCCGTGGAACTTTCATCCTGTCTAGGGATCTGCTTAGTCATTTCAGGTACTTGTGATGTTGGGCATTCCTAAAAATTATGTAGACCAAATAGCTATTTTAGTTGTTACGTAGGCTTTTGGTAGACCAAGCTGATCTAGAGATTTCAAAAAAAATTTAAGATTAATTTATAGGTTATGGATTCAAAAGTATTCAGTTATATTGGTAGGATGAAATCACATTTGAACTAAAAACTTTGGAATGAATATTCAAGATGATTTGTAAGCTTTGAGGACAATATCTATGGTCTTGGAAGCCTGACCGTCTTCATCCTTAGACTCTGTAGTAACAAACGGGAAGAACTGGAGGCCATTGTACAGATGAAAAACTATGATCTAATTGCCATAACTGAAACGTGGTGGGATGACACACACAATTGGAGCACCACAATTGATGGATACCAGCTTTTCAGAAGAGATAGACGAGGTAGGAGAGGTGGTGGGGTGGCCCCCTATGTTAGGGAGGGATATGAATGCTTAGAAATTAATCAATGTGATGTCAGGGTTGAGAGCTTATGGATTAGAATCAAAGGACCAGCCAATAAGACAGACATCATCGTGGGAGTTTGCTACAGACCTCCCAACCAGGATGAAGAAATAGATAGGATACTTTATTAGCAATTGGGTGAAGTTGCACAGACTCTACCCCTTGTTCTCCTGGGGGATTTTAACTTCCCAGACACTGTACTCTATTTCCAGCAGGGAGGGATCAGTCCCGGAGGTTCCTGAAGTGTGTGGGAGATAACTTCCTGACACAAATGGTGAGGAAACCAATGAGGGGAAGTCACTCCTGGACTTGCTGCTTGTTAATAGAGAAGGTCTTGTGGAGGATGTAATTGTTGGAGGCTGTCTTGGACAAAGTGATCATGTAGTGCTGGAGTTCTCCATTTTTGGTGAAGTAAGAAGAGAAGTCAGCAGAATAATGCCACCTTGGACTTCCGGAGAGCTGACTTTGGACTGTTCCAGTCCATGTTAAGAGAGTTCCGTGGGAGGCTGTTTTGGAGGGCATGGGAGCCCAGGAAGGCTGGGCATACTTTAAGGAATTAATTTTAAAGGTGCAGGAACTGACTATACCCAAGTCATGGAGGACGAGCCGACAGAGGAGCAGACCAGCCTGGCTGAACAGAGAGCTTTATCTGGAACTTAGGAACAAAAGGAAATTTTATGGTCTATGGAAGAGGGGGCAGGCAAG
>NW_009707817.1:1234-2490 GCF_000703405.1 Apaloderma vittatum | reverse complement strand
CATCACCCATTCCAAGCCCCAGCTCAGAGCACGTTTTATTAGGGGAGGCTGGACAAGGCTATGCCCACTCAAATCTTGAAAATTCCAAGGCCAGACCCTGTGCAATATCCGTGGACAGGACATTCCCATACTTGGACTAATTCCAGCACTAATATTTAAATAGAATTTCCCAGATTCCATACTGTGTCTGTTGCCTTTTGTCCCAGCACTTTGCATGCCAGAGGGATGAGATTTCCTCCAGAGTGACCTGAACAAGCTGGACAAGTGCACCTATGTGAAGAGGTTCAACAAGGCCAAGTGCAAAGTCCTGCACCTGGGTCGAGGCAATCCTCATTATCAATACAGGCTGGGGAACGACGTGCTAGAGAGCAGCCCTGCAGAATAGGGAGTTATTAGTGGACGAAAAGCTGGACGTGAAACAACAATGTGCTCTCGCAGTCCAGAAAGCTGATTGCATCCTCGGCTGCATCAGAAGCAGCCTGGCCGGCAGATCGAGAGAGGTGATTCTGCCTCTCCCTGTGAAGAAAGCCTGAGGGAGTTGGGATTGTTCAGCCTGGAGAAGAGAAGGCTCCAGGGGGACATTTTTGTGGCATTTTATTACTTAAAGAGGGCCTGTAAGAGAGATGGCGACAATCTTTTCAGCAGGGCTTGTTACAACAGGAAAAGGGGTAACTGTTTTAAAATAAAAGAAAGTAGATTTAGACTAAAGATAAGGAAGGAATTTTTTACAATGAAGGTGGTGAAATACTGGCACAGGTTGCACACAGAGTTGTTGGAGGCCCCATCTCTGGAGGAATTCAAGGTCAGACTTGATGTTGCTCTAAGTAGCCTGATCTAGTCCAACTCTCTGCGATGAGCAGGGACATTTTTAACTAGATCAGACTTTTAAAGATGTCTTTCAACACAATTTATTCTGTGATTCTATAAATCTATGATTCTATGAGATTCTATCATTCTGTGAGATTCTATGATTCTATGTTCTATAACTTCACCAGCTTTCTCCGTGAGATCCTTCTTTACTTCATGTTCTCTGAGCTACCAAAGGCTGATCCATGTCTCTCAAGAGTCTGACATTGCAGGGTTAAGGTTCAATCAATTCCTAGAGGTAAGGCAAGAAAGGGATTTTTTTTCCTTCCTTAGGCTAATTTGGCAAGGGAAGGAATCACAGGAACAATCATGCCTCCTGCCAAGACCTGTTCTCTCCAACAACAGTTACCAGAGGATGCTGAGGAACAGAGAAGCAGGTAGGATAGTTC
>NW_009707817.1:0-877 GCF_000703405.1 Apaloderma vittatum | reverse complement strand
TGGGCTGAGAACAGCTGAGGGAGCTACTAGAGCCCCACAGACTTCCCTGGTGATGAGGTGGACAAAAAATTCTTTGGTCTGTGAATGGTTTTCAGCTTCAGCAAACCTCAGACCTTCAACCCCTTAGGCAGCACAGCAGTTCCCTTTCTGACTGCCTCTGAGACATGGTTTCAAGGGTCTCACCACACCTAATGTAAAAAATTATTCCTTATTATGAACATAAATTTACCGTGTTACCATTTCTGTCCCTACCAGGACCAGTATTATTTGTTATCTTGATTAATATCATACACAGTAGGACTGAGTGCACCCTCAGAAATCTTCCAGATAACACCAAGCTGAGAGGTGCTGTTGGTACTCTTTAGGGAAGGCATGCCATCCAGAGTGACCTTGACAGGCTAGAGGTGTGGGCCTATAGGATCCTCCTGAAGTTCATCAAGAGCAAGTACAAGGTCCTGCACAGAGGTTGGGGGAATCCCAAAACCTCAATACAGGTGGGTAGATTAATTGATTGAGAGAATCCTTGTGGAGATGGACCTGGGGATACTGCTCGATGACAAACTGGACATGAGCCAGCAATGTGTGTTTGCAGCCCAGAAAGCCTGAGCTACATCCTGAGCTACATCACAGCAAGCATGGCCAACAGGTCAAGGGAGGTGATTTTTCCCCTCTAGATGGTTCTTGTGAGACACCCATCCAGAGTACTCTGCTCAATTCTGGGGTTCTCTGTAAAGAAAAACATAGATCTGCTGGAGCAGATCCGCTAGGGTATGACCACCAAAATGAACCAAGGAACAGAACACCTGTCCTCTGAAGAAAGGCTGAGAGAGCTGGGGGTGTTCAACGAGAGGAAGAGAAAGCTCTGGGGAGATCTCAT
>NW_009707816.1:335-1130 GCF_000703405.1 Apaloderma vittatum | reverse complement strand
GCCAATGGCATCCTGGGGTGTATTAGAAAGCGAGTACTTAGTAGATTGAGAGAGGTCCTCCTCCTGCTCTACTCTGCCCTGGTGAGGCCACATCTGGAGTATTGTGTCCAGATCTGAGCCCCTCAGATCACAGAGGACAGGAACTGCTTGAGAGAGTACAGCACAGAGCCACCAAGATGATCACAGAATCATAGAATCATAGAATAGTTTCAGCTGAAAGCGACCTTGAAGATCATTGAGTCCAGCCTTTGTCCCAGTCCTATCAACTTACTAAACTATGTCCCCCAATGCAACATCTAGTCGTCTCTTAAACACTTCCAGGGATGGTGTCTCAACCAGCTCCCTGGGCAGCCTGTTCCAATGCCTGACAACCCCTTCAGTAAGGAAATTCTTTCTAATATATAACCTGAACCTCCCCTGGCACAATTTAAATCCATTTCCCCTCGTCCTATCACTCTCCACTAGGGAGAATAGACCAACCCCCACCTCTCTACAACCTCCCTTGAAGTAGTTGTAGAGAGCGATGAGGTCTCCCCTCAATCTCCTCTTCTCTAGGCTAAACAGTCCCAGATCCCTCAGCCTTTCCTCACAAGACTTATGTTCTAAGCCCTTTACCAGCTTGGTAGCCTGCCTCTGTACCCTCTCCAGCACCTTAATGTCCCTCTTGTAGCAAGGGGCCCAAAACTGCACACGGCACTCGAGGTGTGCCCTCACCAAAGCCAAGTACAGAGGCATGATCACCTCCCTGCTCCTGCTGACAACACCATTCCTGATACAGGCCAGGATGCTGTTGGC
>NW_009707816.1:0-257 GCF_000703405.1 Apaloderma vittatum | reverse complement strand
GGGGTTGTTGTGGCCAAAGTGCAGGACCCGGCATTTGGCCTTATTGAAACTCATGTGATTGGCCTTGGCCCAGTGATCCAGCCTACCCAGATCCCTCTTTAGATCCTCCCTACCCTCAAGCAGATCGACACTTCCATCCAGCTTGGTGTCATCTGCTAACTTACTGAAGGTGCTTCCATCCCCTCGTCCAAATCATTGATTAAGGTGTTAAACAGGAGCAGGCCCAGTGCTGAGCCCTGGGGGACACCACTCATGAC
>NW_009707815.1:1019-1645 GCF_000703405.1 Apaloderma vittatum | reverse complement strand
CTGGGGACAGTTGTGGTCCCACAGGGCTTGGGCAGATCATGGTGCTGGGATGGTGGAGGGTACACGAGGCCACTGCCGAAGCTGATCCCTCCTGGTGTCCCCAGCACTGCCTGCAGCAAATGGCAGCTTGGATTTCTTGCCACCTACCCGTCGATCCCACCACAGCCGGGTGTGTTTTAGGGATTGGGAACTCCTAGAAAGCATCTCACTTCCAAGGCGAAGTGTGTCTCCAGAGGTGTGATAGAAAATCTGTGGGGTTTTTTGGATGTTAGCTGCCCATCCATTCTTGCAGTGCCACCATCCTCCCTGGCTGGTCCTGAACTCCTAATGGGCGGTGGATTTGCTTTTAAAGCAAAGCCTAACATCAAGCCTACAGCTCGCTGAGACACTTTGGGCTCAAGCCGCTGTCTCCTCTGCTCTCCCCTAGAGCCACAGGCCTTGCACTCTCCCCATCCCTGTCCCCATCTCTGTCCCTGTCCCCATGCTGCTGGTTGTCTCTGCTGCCTGACTTTGTCCTGCGTGGGCTCAGCACCTTTCTTCCACACTGAGTTGTTTCAGCAGCTGCCCAGGCTGTCCCGGTCCTGGGTGTTACTGCTGCTGCCTGACCTGCAGACCTGTGGCTCCGT
>NW_009707815.1:0-988 GCF_000703405.1 Apaloderma vittatum | reverse complement strand
GTTGCAGGAGGACGTGGCATGATGGTGGTTGCTGCTACCTGTCCCACAGACCCTCACTACCTGCTGTGGCCTCATCCTGGGGCACATGTCCAGCAGGAGATTGCCATGGTTGAGCTGCAGCAAATTGCAGCTTGGAAAAACCTCCCCATAGCCCCACCATGATGTTTGACTCTGCCACCCACTTCTCTGCTGTGGCTTTTGTTCTCCCCAGCCTGTCTCAGACTCCAGCACACTCTGCCTGCGGGCATGTCCTCAGGGACATGGGTGCCACTTTTGCTCTTCAAGGGAAGACCCCTGGTGGACACCACTCATGGCTTGAGGTTAAGCCATGGTGCAATATTTGGGGCTGAAACTGCATGTCTTGCTAGGACTAAGTGAGCCCAGGAGCGCTGGCCGGGCTGTCCAGCTCGTGCCGGGACCATGAGTGGAGATATCTGGTGGGGCCAATCTTTTGAGGGTCTCCGGTAGGTCTGTTTGGGGAAGGTCTACAGCTGGGCTACCCAGAGGGACTGACTCTCCAGCCATGTACTGAGCAGGTTGTCTCCAGTTGGGTGCACCCCAAAGGTGAGATGCCTGACTGGCCCCTGGACAGTCGGATTTACTTCCCGGGCACCTTCTGCCCCCAGGGGAGGTAGGACCACGGCACTGCCTTGCTCAGGTGGAAGGGTAGAGTGAGAGAGGAATACTGTAGGTTTAAAAACAGATTTGGGGTGCTAATTTTTGGAAGGCAGGTCAGGGGGAAAGCCATGTCTGCCCCTGTTTCGGGGCGAAAGGCAGTCCCTGCTCCTTTGGGGTTGGGCTGGCTCTTCTCCCAACACCCAGGGCCACCCCAGCAGGGGTTTTCTCTGTGAAGGAGCAAAAGGAGCTGGAAGGGCGGCCCCACTGCCTATGCCCACCCTGCTGGGACCAGCCTCCCTGGGGAGGTGATGCCCAGAGACCCCCAAGGTTCAGGCTGTTGCCCCAGCTTTGCCAATGTGGCCGCACACCC
>NW_009707814.1:52467-64044 GCF_000703405.1 Apaloderma vittatum | reverse complement strand
GGCCCTCGGCTGCTCCGAAAAAGTCTTCTCCCAAAGTTTTTAGCTGTTGGCAGTTTAAACGGAGATTGCGTTACCCCGGAGGAGAACGCCCGCTGCGTTCTTAGCCTCCCACGGCCAGCAGCGGTGAGCTCAGCCGCCAGCAAGTGCTTCAAGTCGGCAAAGGCACTAACTTTGATCTGGGCCGAGTTTGTCATCTGCTAACCCCAGTGCCTTCCTAAACTTAGTAAAAACATCGAAGATTGGCAGAAAATGACCAACTTAAAGCATTCTGGTGGCTCAGGCCAAGTTTTAGCAAGCGATTCAGTCCTTACTGAACATCTGTAAGGTGAAATCCACTTGGGGTGATGCAGGGTAGGGAAAAAACCAAACCATAAACCAAGCAAATAAAGACCTGTTTCCAGCATAGTTTTGAAATTTTTGAGGAAAAATATGACAGCCTGCACCCAGAAAGGTACAGGCTCCGTTTCTACCATGTGACATAAGAGAAAAGAACTTTATATACCTTTAGGGAGCTTCAGCAAAATGGGAAGACTTCTGATCAGGTCAAGGTTGGAGTAGAGATTTTGCTCTGTCTGGCTCACCCTGAGAGCATTTCGTTAAAGTTACAAAAGACAGTAAGAGCTTTATGAATGAGCTACTTTTGTCACTGGGAATTTTGCAGTTGAGATGAATGGAGCCACAGTTTCCCATTTCTGGATGTCATTCTACGAGATAAAATGCAGTGAACACACTAAAGACATTGGAAACATAGGTGCAATATTTTTACTTTAGTAAAAATACTCTAGCATTTTAGTAAAATACTTTAGTATTTTTACATTAGTCATCTCTCAGCTGTATGCCTAGAATACAAAACGGAAGAAGGATCTGCTGATCTACAAAATGTCGAAAAGATTCCATATCTTTAGGAAAGAGTAAGAAACACCAAAGTTACATCTGCTTGCCAAGGTACTCATTAGCGTTCAGGCACAAGATCTTTGTAGCTTCAGAATCTCTGATATGTTTGTTCTCAGGAGACTTTAAACACAGGCACCAGACAAGCTCAGAAAACATAGCTTGCATCACATCACACCGCATAATTACTTTGATTTCAGCAGAGATGGAGGCCATGGACTTAACCTCTGCAAGGGAACAGCATCTTCCAAGGGCCACTCAAGCTTTTAATCCAAAAGACCATTTTCCAGGGAAATATAATCAGTCTGACTTTGCCTGTTTGGAGTTGAAACACTCACAAATAGATGAGAACCTATTATCACGCATGTGAATGAGAACATCCAGCTCACTGTTGAAGTCATTCATGTTGAACAAAACAAGCACACCAAAAGGCATATCAAGTCTATAGAGGGCAAAGCTGTGTGCAAAGATGAGCTAGGAAGACTTGAAACTTTGAGGATATAAGAAAAGGATGTAGATTCTTACTGCCTAATGTCAGACATTTAGTTTAGACACCATTATGGGGGACCTCCAAGAGGATGATTCAGAGACTGGTGCAGTTATCAGCCACATCTGGCCACCAACCTGCACTACATCGTTACCTGAGGACCGTGAACTGCAGGAGGAATCTGGGCTCCATTGCGTTGGACCATGCGAATCCCACCCCAGGTCTCTCAAAGACACAGACCTATAGTAGAACCTGGGGTGACTTGTGCATTTCTAGAAACGGTAAAGTTTAATTGTTCAAATGAGGCTGCTAAGGGATGCTAATGGATTGTAAAGAAAGCAGGAGACAGGAAGTGGCGAGATGTGTAGAGCTTCAAAAGATATTCAGGGGCAATTTGTGATAATGAAAGCTCATTAAGAGGTTCTTGAGACAAAACTTCTGTCATGAGGCAGTTATTGTAGCTGAATTTAGTGGTTTGTTTTATGTAGAAGATGGGTTAAAATCCAAGAAGTATATCCTGTTAGGATACGATTGATTAAATTTTAAACGGCACTGACTTGTAGCCACTTAAGTGAGGAAAAGAAAAAGAAGGAGGTATTCAGCCAATAGTTTGCTTTCACAGGCTGTGGTGAGAGAGGGTAGCTATATTCCCGAGAACTTGGGAAAGGTTCTTACCTTAGAGGGAAGAACTACTGTGCTGAGATGGCTCAGCTGAAAGCTGTGAAAATTATTTAAGAACATTAACTGCTTCTAAGATGCAGTTCCATCGAGAACAATCATAAAAATAGTCCTCCAGGAGAATGAGTCAGAGTACCCAATATTCTTGCTTACAGCCTTGCACTTCAAACCGAGTCTTGAAAAATAAACTTTTCACTCTGCACAGAGCATAGATTTTCCTAGTGATATGGGTACAGAGAGATGGTGGATAAATTGCTTATTACGATGGGGAAAGCAGATGGGCTAGAGACATGACAGTTTCCAGATGACTTTTTGAAAAGGTCTTCTTTCCCTTGATTTCAGAGGAAGCTGCAGCTTGACAGCAGGGTTTGTTGTAAGGCAGGATATAGTCACTCCACTACACTTTGCTGTATTGCTGACTGGTAAGACTTTCATCAAAGGCATGTTTGTAGTTCTGGAAAGAAGTTCCAGTGTCTGCACACACAGGTCAAAACAAAGATCAAAAATGATAGTTTACTGCTCAGAGGTTGTTTGGGACTAACATGTATGTCCAGACAACATGATATGAGGAGATTCCTCATTGGTTCTCCACAGCACTAAGAGAGCAGAGTCTCTGCAGATCCTGAGCACTAAAAACTCTTCCCAAGTGTAAAGTCACACCAGAAGGAGCTGGTGGGACCTTGTGGTGGCCTGAGAGACTGGTCAGATGGGCAAGGGTTCCCTAGCTTGCTGTAAGGTGAGTGAGGCATCTCCAAATCACAGTTCTTGCTGAAACAATGCAGCAACATGTCACCAAACTGGCCTTATGTGCGACTGTGTTTTTACTAGCACAGTCAATCCATACACAGCAGAGCTGGTGATGTTCAACAAACCTAGTTTCAGATCATGCGCTCTTTTCTGCTATAGCAAAAAAAAAAGAAGCACATTGCTCTTTCCCAGCTAGTCTCAGAAAAAATAGAGAGTAACTGAAAATTTTTAAGAGTGCAGTGTGCCCAACAGAGGTATAGCAACCTGACAGTAACGCAGCGTCTTTCTAAACCAAACTGTTACTTTTTCATATGATCACACAGCTGCTTAATCATTGCCTCTGTTTCCAACCCTCTGGGTTATTAAGCAGAAAAAGAGGACTACAGAAGTCATAAAGGAGACCTGCGAGCAACACTTTCATACTTTTCCAAAGCAGCATTGTTTTCTGGCTAGATCATGGATTCAAGCCTTTCTGAATAAGCAAACAAGATACTTGCAGGAACCTTTCTCCACCCAGACTTAAACATCATTCTCAGGGAGGAGGTCATGGTAACAGCCAATTGCCATGTAAGACTCCAAGCTGAATTCTACTTATCTGGAGAAAAAATACTTCCAAACATCTTCCAGCATTTAGACATACTTTATCCTTCCCGAGAGAGGAGTAAATCTGGCTAGTTTGTAACGTCAAGAGAAGAGAAAAACTAAAGACTGGAAATTAAATAATTAAATGTCTAAAATTATCATACTATATCCATTGCACGGTAATTTAAAATTCATATATTTCATCACAATATCTCAGGATAGTAAAAACCATGCCTGTGTTACAAATGGAACAAGCAAGCTCATAGGAATTCAGGCTATGTATACACGTACAGTTTACTACTTCTCATATGCACTAAATATTCACACAGTTTCACCTGTCTTAAGATGGGGTACTGATATATTATTTCACTGAATACGGTAGTCAAGGAGTTACAAGAATAATTTTGATGGTGATTTCTCATGGAAGGCACAGCAGTGGGTGGACTTACAAAGAAGACAGAGACAACTTGTCTGATAATTATTTCTTTTCCATGAGAAACAGATAAGAGTTAATATCTGTGCCTGGCACAAATGTTGAATCAAGAAGTCTATCTGCCCTTTAACTCTCTGCCATAAGTAAATGAGAACATTCAGGAATCAAATGCTGGCTTTTTTTTTTGCCAACTTGAATATATTTGCATTACATTGCACTTCAAGAATTAATTTGGACCTTTCTCTAAGTCTGTTCATATCACTGTCATTATTTCTTCTAGTATATACCAGCTAGGGCATAACAAGGGCATGTCTCATTTTTCTTGCTTTTGAAGCAAACAGTTTAATATGTGGCATATTAAACACAGAAGATGTAATGTCTGCAAGGATGCATGTTCTTTTCCTTAAAAATGATGGATTAGGACTCTTTTTGCTATAGTATTTCTGTAAGCATTACCAAGTCAGCAGCGTCTGTGGGGCTGATGCATTGCTCTACCAGTAGGATTAGCATGCATTGATGCTGTAATAAGGATTGTGAGAGAAATACCTTTCTCAGTTTAAACACAGCTTTGCAATTTTACCACTGCCGCTGTACACTCTTACTTTTCACTGCGGACTATAACTGTGGGTTGTGGCTTTGCAAACATCAAAGGTGTGTGATGAGCTGGTAACTTTGATATGATTATTAATGTCAATAGATATGAACAGGGAAACGTTCAGATAAAAAGGAAAGTTTCTTTCACAATCTGAATTTAATTCACTGATAATCTTCTGAAACAAATAAGTTTACTGTGCAAACCTGCTAGTGCTTAAACACACGTGAAGGTGTCTTTATGCAGATTTCATGATCTATCTTTTTCCATTCTATCTCCTGGCTTCTGACCTGTCTAAATCGGTCACATATCAACACTAAAGGATCAGTTACACCAGCTCAGACAGCAATGGGCATCTGCTCAGTGCTGTAGGTGACCTGTGTTGTGCTGTGAGGAGCCCTTGTTTTATCTCAGCGTTCCATTTCCCTGCAAATGAGTTCATATTCTTGGAAGATTTTCTCCTTGTGACTGACAAGACAGTCTGTTGTACCAGTCTCTTTGTAGCACTGAAGTGGCAGAATTTATCTTACCTCTCTTTAACCATCTAAAAAAAGATTATCACAACTCAGCCAAGTCAAATTTCCTTTAAAATCCATGTGCAATGCAGTGCTGTACATTCAGCCTTCTGGAAATATTAATCACCTCCAGCTTCACACAACATAACCGAGCAAAACATGCACGGCCACGTGTATTGTAACTGACCTAGTGCAGCCACAGAACGTTAATTATAGGTAGGGCAGGGCTTGAACCAAAAGGCTAAAATGCACCCGTTAGGGAAACTTTGGATCTGGACAGATCTGAACTTGCAGGAAAGGCTGGATATTAATTGTCCTATAAATAATTAATATACTTATCACTTTTGCATTGTGTAACATGCGGTAAGAACCATCTCTCCTTCTCTCACGCATATACACATGTACTCTTCTTTCATTAAGGAGTCCTAAATACAGTAATTAGAACAGTCATCAAATCTGTATCTGACAAATCAATGCCACTGCAGCTTTAGTTCAATGTAACTGCAGCAGCCTAGAGCACACTAACGAACACGGCCCAGAATTCATTTAACTACTACATCAGAAGATCATTAAATAGGAAAAAAGTGACTGAGACACTGTTTCTGGGATAGGAATCCCACTAGAAAATAACCCGGATGTTGACATAACAAGTGATAATTCTTTTTCCTAATTTATACATAATGTTCACCACATTTCAAAAAAACCTGTTCAAATATATAAACTCAGTGTTCACTTTTGTCCTATGATTTCAAGTTGCAATACAGATAAAACTACTGATTGGGTTGACACCAGCATATCAGACTGAAAAACATGCAAATATTCTATTTTGGGACAGAATTGCCGTGCTATGCTTCATGCCTGTCAAAAATCCAGATGCAATACTACCACAGAAAAAATGCTCCTTGGAGGGCTACTCAGAAAACAGAGCTTTAGCCATGTACCTTTAGCCAGATGATTTCTCTTGGCCCCTCTAGAGCTACCAGTGAGAGAACTGCTTCTGCAGAAATGACCAGACTCCTGAGTACCTCCACACTAGCTTGTGTGGGTGTAGGTACCTCTGGAATCTGGATTTCTGTGGGGGTTCTTTAGCTTTAGAGGGGGCTGTAACTGTAGAGAAAGACTAGCTAGCTAACATTCCTTGCCTCTGACGGAGGTGTCCGATTGCCCAGTGGTCATCTCCACACAGCTTCCATACGAAATGATTGTTTCGTTTAATGAGAAAATCTGGTAATTCTCTTGTGGAATTTGGAAATGGCTTTTAAAAAACTTGAACATTATTCAGTCCTTGCTTATGTCCTGGATTCTTTTTACAAGCCTGCAGTAATCAAGTCTATTTTTTTCCAAGAGCAAAACCTTGCTTTTTTTTGTCATTTTTATCTCAGCCACTTAGATTATATGGGTCACAGTTCCTCCTCTTTACCTACAACAAATGGGAACAGTCGGACATTGTAATCTTCCCTCCACACTTTTTTTAGTGAAGTTTTCATTACAGACCATACGTATTTCCCTCAGCTGCAACCTGCCCTACTTTGTAAACACGGTTTGAAGTACCATAGGTAGAAAACAGCCTCTTAAAGGCAAGTATTTGTTAGAATAGTCTGAGAAATATTCTAATAAACTGTCTGTGCAAGACAATGTTTTGATGACTGTGATAGTTATCTGGCACTAGAAATAAATTAGATGTCCCAGTTGTCAACCACAATGGGTTCTTTTAAAAATCCACTACAATTTATAGCACAATGACTAAATACATCCCATACAGTTAGGTGTAACTTACAACATAATGTACTAAAATATAGCCACCCTAATAAAGAGCTATATAAATCACACAGGAAAGATATAACTGTTTGCCAGGGAAAAAAAAAAGGAAATGTCAACAAAGAGAAAAAGCTTTCTTTTCAGCCTGTCCCTACTTCAGGGTCTAATCTTGCCCCTGTGAAGTGCACTGCAAAAGTCTAGTTCAACAATGGAAAATCAGAATCTTCAAAACTAGCACTGTTAATCAGGACGCCATTGAAAAGAATGTAATTGTGTGGGGCTGATGCAGTAATTAGCATAAAGCCTGCAGGAGATTTGTGTAGCTATAGCATGCCAGCTCCTTTGGAAGGTGTATTCTGATGGGAAAGGCTTAACTTTGAGGTTGCTCTGCTTTGAGAAAGAGCAAACTCTTTCCTTTCCAGTGGAATACACCCTTTATTTCCCCTCTTGACTGCAGAATAATCTAGGATCTGCCTTTTATTCCTTATGACTGCACGTTAGTATGGAACTGGCCACCTACCGCAAAGAGGGAGGCAGCCATAATTAGCTGTAGTGGCATCCTCCAGCTTGCAAAAGAGCGTTCCTCATTTCTGACTGTTAAAAGGGCTCCGGAATCAGTAGCCTTTCTGCTTCCAGTTACTCTGGAAAATAGATAAATACAACTTCAAACATGCTTACAGGGGTAGGTTGGACCATTACCCAACAGTCTCAACTTTTTTCTCCCCCTCCTATTTTGTCATAAAACACAAGCATTAGGCAGACCAAAATGCATCAACATCGCATCTTTGACATTGGCCAAGGACAGATGAGTAAGAGGAGTCTAAGAAACAGGGCAATTTGAGGGTGTTTCAGGCCCCAGTACGCCCTTGTAGCTTTTTGCCATCAACTGTTGACAATCTTTTCAGGAGGAGGTTAGACATTGATTTCTTTCAGCCAGTAGTTGACTTCCAGAGGAGCTCTTCCCCACTTCACAGCAGCAGAAAGGCTGATGCTGGAGAAGGAGAAAAGATAATCTATTCTGGTTTTTAGAAAAGGAGTCCCTTTTGTTACCTGGTGGCAACAGGAGAGAAAAGAGACACTGTCAAACGAAAACATGCAGAAGATATTTCATAATCCCACAAAAACATTAGAGACTCCTAACATTCAGCATTGGCATCCTGCTTTGGGAGCTCAAAGAGCTGCTCAGACATTAGCTAATTACATTTGGCACAATTATCTCATCTTACATTCAGGCAGACACATTAAGTCACATGCTCAGGCAGTATAAAGTTTTGATTTCAGCAGCACAGCTCACGCACTCCAGCTGAGGACAAGCACCATTTCTTGTACATAAGGAAAATTCACAATCCTGTATGTCCAGTTCCATATAGTGAGGAAGGACCAAGACGAAGGTCATAATGAGACTCATCTGGCAGAAGCACTGCCACCAATTTCACTGGGCACTAGATCAGCCCTACAGAGTTTTGGAGGGAAGTTTGCTACCGGATTTTGAGACATAAGGAAAGAAAAGCACTAACAGGGGAAAGATGGTTTCACTACCTGTACAAATGTTAGCTTATCACCACCACCTACAGAATGAGAAAAGAGAGAATACAACAAAACTGGAAGAGCTTACTTTTGTCTGATGGCTGTAAGCTGAAGAAATCTGCCTTCTTGGCTCTTATTTGAAAAACATTTATCTCTTGAAGGGGACAAAATAAGGCTATTTAATAACATATTACACTTCAGTGGTCATTGTACTCACCTGGACCCTAAGCTGGCCCTGTTCCCCCTTATTGCAGTTCAAGGATCAACAGCGTTTCTCCCCAAGGGGTCCTCTGGAAGCTTTGACAGGCAGGTGAGCAGCTCATTAAGATCA
Organism: Apaloderma vittatum; assembly: GCF_000703405.1. Lineage (NCBI taxonomy): Eukaryota > Metazoa > Chordata > Aves > Trogoniformes > Trogonidae > Apaloderma > Apaloderma vittatum. The sequence goes on along the minus strand of NW_009707814.1, from coordinate 55,503 downwards.
TCAGCTTAGAAGGTCACCAGGTCACTGGTTCCATCACCCAGCAATTGTGATCCACCATGAAGTACAAGGTTCAGCCCAGACAGGTTTGCAAAGGTCACGCATTTATCACTGTCTGTGAGTTCAGGGTTGTCATTCTACTGTCTTACCCAGCAGAACAATGACAAACATATGCTAAGGTAATCAGGGGAAAACATATCTTTAGGTGAAAACCTGGAAAATTAATCTTAGGATGTTTATTTTTTTTATTTTAGTAAGGCAAGAATTAATCATGGAATAACTACAGAATAAACTCAATGCAAAACCAAAGCACCTGAATTACAAAAAAGAATTCATGCAATAAAAGAATTGCCTTAAAGCTTACAACTATTCTGTCCTTTGGATGTTTTTTAAAAAGTAAAGAGCAGAGAGAATGCTATTTAGATATGAAAATCGGTATATCTGTACTGAATAGATGCTTGTTATACTGTAGATATTGTCAGAGGAATCTCTGAAGGAATGACCTGACCTGTGATTAGAAACTCAGTCTTCACCCTCTACGGTCAGATGAGACTGAAATCTGATGCTGTGCCCAAGATATCAGACAGGAAGGAGCACCACTATTTAGCATTTATTTTCTATGGCTGACTAGAGCCAGTGGAGCACTACAGAGGGACAAATCTCAGTTGTGCAAGAGTGGTCAGTGGGACTTCCTGAAGCTAACTCGCCTTCCTCAGTCTTCCTTGAGGCAGATCTCAACAGGCAGTAATCTTCTGTTTGAAGACAGCGGTAGCTGGAAAATCATCTCATCTGACCTTTTGATTAAATGGTGGAGGACTCTGCACTCAGGGAGGCTACTTTTGTCTGAAGCCACTCGCTAAAATCCTCTTCTGGCATCTGCACAATACTTTCACGTACAAACTGAAACAGAAAAAGGTTCTTTTCTGAGCTTCTGATTTACATTTAAGAGAGATAACATGGGAAAATTTGACCATTGTGACAAAAGAACAAATCTAACAGCTTCTGCAAGCAGTTAGTATACTGCTTTATATCACCAAAACTTTTTTTAAGGCAACTTTCAGAACAGCTGGATGTGCTCTAAAATGAATTAAAAGGAAAACTCTACCATCTTTATCTATTCCAATAGGAAGGAGCACCAAGGTCCTCCTTCCTCTGTGGCTATTTTTGAAAGATGTGTAGATAAATAGATAGGCAACTCAGCTAGGCTTGTATGTTTTTCTCTGTTACTACTGTGCTAATATGAGTGATTAGAATGCAAAGGGAACAAAACAGAAACAGTAAAGAAATAGGTCTAAAACCAGCAAGCAACACTGACATATATCAAACATTAAGACACGGCTGCCTCTCTGGTTAGTGACTCAGCAGATCAGGACACAAGATCTAACGAAATTCAAGTCATCTGACCTTTACACGTTGGGTGCAAAACTTTTGCCTTTGTAAGGCACGATAACGGTCGATTTACCTAAGGTGCAAAGTAACCTGCTGACTCAAGATTTCTGTTGCTCTTGAGTATTAGGGGAACTAACTGCGATGAGAACAAAAAACACAAGGTGGCACCATTGTCATTTTCTGTAAATTAGCGACCTGGCTAGACTACGTAGTATTATACGTTCTAAATGTATTCTCTCCCCTTGCTTGTGTACTTTCTTTCTGCCTGCTGCTTCTAGAACTACATGAGTTGAGACCAGCATATGCTACTGAGAAGCAGGGTTTTTTTAATGTTGCTGAAGCAAAACAAAGATATCTGCAGAGTTCCTGAATCAGAGATATAATCATTACTTGACTAGCTCACAGATGGAACTACTGGGAATATCAGGCCTTTTCAGGGCACAACAAGTTAATGTTTCACTTCAAGTGTCCTAATAACTCACAACAGATGTCACTTTCACTGTGGCAGTAATGACATAATAATAAAGTGATACTGATTAATAATCCAACACTTGCCATAACATCTTTCTTCTGAGGAGGTCGAAGTGCCTTGTAAAAGGTGCACAGTAGCATATTCCTTTTAGTGAGATCCTAAATGATTTCATTCGGTAATTTTCCACTGCAAAAATGTCACCCATAGGTGCCTGCTATCCCAACCTCATCACACAGAGAATCAAGAACTAGACTCTTCTCACCTCTACAGCTGCAGCAATTTCTGGAGAACACAGCTCCCACACCTGTAGATCTTCCAGAACCTTAAGAAAGGTGTCTGGTTGAATTTTCAGGTCAGGAGTCTTGCCGTATTTTTCCAGTTTCTTTAAGATTTTCTGTACATAATGGTCACTCTTCACAGACTCCGGGAGTCTGGCAAGCAATACAGGAAACCTTTAGCAGAAAGAACAGCAGCAATAAAAAAGAAGCCATAGGAACAAATGCATATCTGATTAATAACTCTGGGTTTGCCTGGCATTTCTGCCACTTCACCACCTCCATAACTTCCACAGCAAAAAATGGCTCTTTGGGGAATGCAATACTTGGTGTAATTCTGAGTGAATAATGTGAAAAAGCTTTACTTTATTGGACTTGTAGACCAATTCCCTTTGCAGGGCACTGAAATAGATGCTTCTTCATTGCTCATTTAGATTTTGGATGACAAACTTGGGTATGAAAGGAAATAATAAAATCCTAACAAATGTTTCCATTTTACTACACAGATCTGTCCTCTTCATCTTTTCACTATTTATTTTGTTTAGCCTCTATGGATTTTCCAGTGCAATCAGTGCCTGATCCGACACACTTTCTGATTCTCTTTACTACCCCTTTTCCCTGCACCATCATCATTCTCCTCTCTCTACGTGCTGACATAAATCTCACTGATTTAAGTGCACTGCAACACGCAATCTTTACCATTTCACTCCGAATATAGAGATTTGGAAGGAGAATTACACATTGCAATAAAAATAAAACTCTTGTGAAAAGGCTGCCTTTGTTTTTAATGTTCTGTATAAATTCTGCAGTGTTGCTTTGACAGCCCTGGAGACTGACATTCCAAACCTTTCTAGGTGCACGACTGGGGTGTGTGGCAGCTTTCATTGCAAAGGGCTGAGAATT
>NW_009707814.1:0-52436 GCF_000703405.1 Apaloderma vittatum | reverse complement strand
CAGGAAGGGCTCCCACCCTGCACTGCAGGATACGTATAACTGGGACAGCAGGAGAGGGGTGAGGATTTTCCTCCTAAAACCAGTAAAGGGGAAACACATCGGTTCACATCTTCACTAGGGCCAGGCCTACACTCAGTAGTACACTAGTGGTGTGGGTATGCACTGTACAGCCAACTCCTAATTAACACTGGCTAGATCACCCATAGGTTACCATAATTGTGTCACACACAGGCCTTTTATAATCCATCCAAGCATTAAGATATTTCATTTGAGAAAGAAAGCTATGTTTAGTGCACTCTTACACTGCACTGTTCATATATTATTTTGGGGTTTTCTCACTTCATGAGACAGACAAAACAACTAGACTGACAGCATATACTAGTGAAGTGTTTCTACTGTGATTCAGCTTTTTTGGCAAGGCAGTGCTTGCAAGCATATGGGAGAATCTATTGTAAATAAACAACTGCTATGGTGAAAGTCATGTCTGTCACGACTTGTGTCTTCACAAGCGGGTTGACCAGCCTTGTCAGAGATTTCTTTTTTCGTACCCCTCATCGATAGCACTTTGCAGAACTGGCCAAGCATAGGGAGCTGTACTTGTCTATGCTGGCAGAGTCAAAGCAAGACAGTTCCTCACTGTGAAAGCACAGTTTTCACAGGAAGGAACAGCAGACTTGTAGTATTATTCTTACCCAGGGGAAAAGTAAAAAGCCATATTGGTATAGCCTGCCTTATACGCATGGAACTTTGTCCATATTAAGGGTTCTTCTAGCAGAGCTGTAAGTCTAAATGCAAAACCACATTACTCCAGTTTCAGAGCTTATTTACATGCCAGATTTGAGGGACTGCTGAAGCATATATGTTAACATATGTTAATTAAAACCAGAGTTCTGCTAGGTAGGCCAAGACTAGGTTTACTCATTAATGCATAACTGATGTGTTCCTGATGTGTCCTAGGCCACCTGCAGTTTGGACCTGGGGTTAGAAACGGAGTTCTTGTTAGCTCAAATTATGAAGGACAGAAAGCTTACTAGCAAGAACAGAAGAGGGCAAGCTGAAAAAACTCCACTCCATGCAGCTTGCATACTCCAAAATCCCATGTCCAAGGAGTTCTCATGGACAGGGCAGTAGGGAACACACGGTGAGCTTGCTGAGGTATTCTGGTAGGCTATTTCTAGTGCATATCTAGACACTGATCACTGAATACAGCTAAGATTCTTTCAAACGTAAAACACTAGTAATCTACAGAATTGCCGTACTGGGAAGCATTTAGGTGATTAACCTACTTGCCCTTGTAGACATTGCAGTATTATTCATGCTCAGGGAACAAACACTGGCAGGGAAATATTTTTCTTTTTAACATGGATGGACAGCTGGAGTAAAAGTCTCCTTTGCCATCGGTTTTAGTACTAAAACTGTGAATGTTCAGTTCAATAAGGAGTTGTGAATCTAACCCATGTATATAATGTCTTTTATCTTTCAGGTACAGTGTGTTTTACCTACTTCCTGGTGGAAGAAGTATCCTATAAAGTTGCATGCTGGGGAGGGTGTGCGAAAGCAGGGACTGAGTGCCCAGTATCACTTGGAAAAGAACTCTTCATTATCCCCTTTCTTCCTGTTTTGAATTAACCTATTTGCTGAGCAGGCTGAGATTTGCTCCTAGAGATCATATCTGTAGTTTTGTTGCTACTAGTTTGAAAAGCCTGCATTTCCAGCCATTGATCCAACAATTCCTAGTGATACTCTGCCTTGGGCAGGAAAAACCCAAAAGACAAAAAACCATTTGTCCTAAAGACAGAACGCTAGGACCCTGACCATCTCATTTGAACTGACAGTTTCTGGGCATCCTTACCATTTTAGTCCATCCTCATCATCTTCTCTGTCAGCTTTCATGTCCAGATGTCTTATTCTTTCCATATCTCTTCTGAAAGTCTTCAGTTGCTTCAAAGCCTGGTATTTTTGACGACATCGTTTTTCCTGACTCCTACAAAAAAAACCTTGGAAGTTAAAGCTACGTTTTAAACATTATCAGACTTCTGCATAGTTAACTGGGAAGATGCTAATGCAGACAGAAAACAATGTATGTGAAGAACAACACATTGTATCTTCAGTCTGTGGACACTAATAACACTGCTTAAAACCAAACAGAATGATTTAGTGTAAAACAGTATTTAAAATACAACAGAAGAGAGTTGGAATACTGACTTGAGCTAGAATTTTGAGGAGAAGAATGGAAAGGAGGAAGTGGGGGGGGAGAAAGAAAACTGTGCCTCTAACACCCTTCAGAACAGCAACAGAGAGAAGGATCTCAGGTTTGATGCATACGGAGACAAAAAAATGTGCACAGACAGACATGAATGTTTCAGGGTGAAAGGAAAAGAATGACAGGCTTCAGCTGGTCAACAAGGTAGAAATGTCACTGATTTGGGAAAAAGCCTTGAGAGAAGACATTGCAACTGTTCCTATGAGAAGAGTGTTGAAGAACAGTACAGTGATCTCTGAACTGAAAACACGTGACAGCGATACAGATCGTATGTGGACTGAATTTATTATTCTGTCTTTGGTTTGTCCTTTTCTGGGTGAAAAGGACGACAATGTCCAAAGTAAGTACATCCAACGTTTCCAGCAAAACTATTTTCAGAAAAGTAATTCAGAAAGATCTTAAATCACTGCTGTAAATATTTAACCTGTAATATTTTTTGCACATGTAAAACTTTCCATCATCATCCCCATATTCTTATTTTAATATCAATCCATATAAATGAATCTTTAAAAGGCCTGAAGAGAACTCCTAAATCTGGTCAGAAGCAAGGTGTGTAGTGTTTTAAGAGCATACAGAAAACAGTCCCTTCCTACCTCTCAAGGCTTACTAGGGCATCATGTAAAGAACGAGCTGCTTCTTTACGTATTTCTGTGAATTTTTGCCTCATATCAGCACACAAGTTAAATTTGCTATGGCAGCTGCAATAAAAACAACACAGAAAGCTAGAATTAACATCTTGTAGTAGTCATTTTGAGGTAATCACCTGTGTTGCTCACAACTTACAGCAATGTGAGTCCACATAAATTTTGAGATCTCCTCATTTCCCAGTAAAAAAAAAATAATCCAGATTTAATATAATTTACAGTTGTGGTGGTTTGTTTTTTAAAAATCAAATTTATGAAAGAATTTGTTTATTAAAAAACCTGTAAATAACATCAAATATGGATTTTTACCATTCTTCCAGTCATAACCTCCCAGGAGAGGGCCTTTGCATTGAACTGAAATGTACTCTACGTGCAGCAACATTTCACTGGCTTGCTCTAGTCTCATGTAATAAAACGCTGACGTTTGCATGCCAAACACTTTTCACACAAAGAGCTGAGTTTATACAGCATAGGATGTGTTTCAAAGACAGATGTGTACCCTTACCTTCTGGGCTGCTGCTTGCTTGGTGTTACACTCTCTTGGTCCTTAATGAGTGGCATGTTTGCCTTGTGGTTCTGAGCTACTGGCAACAAACTGCAAGACATAAGGTTTAAAACAGTGTACAGCATGCCTTCTTCAGATTGTGAAAGATTCTACAGATGCCAATTAGACTTTCTTAGTATTGCAGACTTGAATGAGCTATGGCAGTACAAACTTTATTTCTCCTGACCTCAACTCAAAGGAAAAAATGCGTCAGCAAAGTCTAACTGTAAGAATGGTTTGTCATGTTGATCTTATAGCTGTGGAAACCACCACAGAACTGAGTAATGAAGGGACACATCTAACACAAGCTTAGCTGGAAATGCTGTAGAGAGACTACTGTAAAAAGCAATGGTAGAAAAAGGAACAATTATAAAGGAATAAGGATAGAACATTCCTTTTTCTACAAAGCACAAGCTCTGTCCCAATGAGTTGCTTCTCCCAGTCATTCAGAAACCCATCAGATAACGTACCGTTGCATTCCAATCTTCTTAACCAGATCTTTTTGTTTATGGGTATCTTTTGACACTTCTTCACGCATTATCTGGATGACTTTCTGTAGGGCTGATAAAAATACATAAATCTGTAAAAGCATGCAACTCCTCGCATTCCCTTCTTTCTTGTGGAGGGAAAGAACCGGCATGAATGAGGCACCCGCTATTTAGTATTTAAAAAAAAAAAAAAGAGCAGCTTTTGAAAGAGATTTCAAGATAGGTACCCAGATATGAATGCACAGAATTCATTAATAACTTTTGAAAATATGAGCTTTGTTCTTTCAGTTGTGTGTGTGTGGGAAAAATCAAGCAGAAGACGCTAAATATTTTTTACATTAGAAGCATAAAAAAGTGCATTTGAAAAACTGGTAGATTTGAACAAACTATGTGGAAAGTCTATTTTTAGTTCCTGTACTGTGCTGTTAGCAATCTACTGGCGTAACTGTCAATTCTTCTGAATTTCTACATCTACCGTATCACTTTGCCCTTCTTTTAAATGTCAAATGGAATTTAATACATTTAACATCAACAGGTATCTAATTACCTCTCCGTGTCTCCTTATCAGCATCCACTAAAACTTCCTCAAGTAGCCCTTCATTGGCTATAGTTTCCAGATTATCCACCTTAAAGCAGATCTCTCTCATTAATAACACTCTTCATTCTTTCTGCCTTCCACTGTAAAGCAAATACTTACATTCTCCTCTTCCTTGAATATGTGGAAAGCCAATTTCACGGACTGGCTTCCCTCAAACCACCATCTTTATTTTCTTTCCCACTGCTGTTTCATTTCTGCTTTGATGCCAAACCCCGGAGAGACACTGAGACAGTCATCTCTGCACTACTTGTGAAGTGCCCCACACAGCATAACAGAAAATGACTGCGGAATGTTGACAGCACAAATCTACAGATTTTAATATTACACTGGGAATTTATACATGTAAGAAATGAATGGAACAAGTCGCTGGGCACCAACTAATGAGCTAAAATTTTTAAATGTCACACCTATGATGAAGTTGCTCTAGTAGCTGTGGCCAAGCGAGTTTCAAGAGTGCCGAGGTCTCCATCAGAAACTCCCAAGTTCTAGCACCGACTGGTTCTAATGATGGCTCCACTGTGACCCTTACTAGTCTCAAAGCGTAAGTCTGGCAGATGCTGGCTACACCACGGGATCTTCTAGAGCTCTAGGGCTGAGAAGCAGTTTGAACACAGAGGCTCAGCCCCACAGGGTCTGGAATCTGCCACGGGCAGGGAGCCTCTGCTCAAAGTGAGCTGGGGCTGCATACCAATCTCATCTCTTCTTGGCATGTGGTATCAGACCCCTTCTTAGAAAAACCCAGTCCTTTCTATTTACGGATATCATTGGGGCAGATTGGGTAGCTGGATATCCGAAACCCACCTCTGAAGATAATGATGCTTTGGGGGAAGAGGGCCATACTGAGCAGTGGCTGCATTTCATGTTTTCACCAAGATAAAGCCAGTCTGGAAAGCAGTTGTGGCAAATTTTAGAGTAAGAGACGACATGAAACAAACTGGGGCTAACACTACAAAGACAGAGCTCCTCTTTTTAGCTGATCAACAGAAACACAGGGCACAACATCTCTCTGCCCTCTGTTGTGTAACATGAGAATCTGTTCCAGTGCTCCATCAGGAGAAACTGGGAAAACAAATGCTCAAGCTTGTCTGTATTCATACTATTTCTGAAATATTAACCTCCACAGCTGTAAGCCAGTCAGATATTAATTAGAAAAAAGAAAAACAGGAAAGAAGAATGTAGTAATTTAACCTGACCTTGATTTCTACGCCTTAGTTAATTATCTGTGAAATGGAGTATCATTATTTATCTGTTTTACAGGGATCTAACAATGGCACATCAATGAAAAAGACATTGATCAATCCCAAAGAAAAGCCTCAAATGCAGTTAAGCTTTATAATGAAGACTCTTTGTACAAGTATTTATACCTCCTCTTTTAAAGATGTTTTTGACTGAGAATTCAAAGCTAAACTGCTGGCCGAAAGGCTTTGGGGATAAAAATCGGTTAGTGTTTAATCTCTCAGGTACAGGTCTAGTGTTTTACTTCGTAGTGTAAAGAAAATGTATGTCATTTGAACTGATTTTTATACACATATACTTCATTATACAGTAACCATGAAAAATTAGGCTTACGTTTAGATCATATAGTCTCTGTCTGCCCAAAAAGAGATTTTTCCATTTTTTTGAAAATGTAGTTAGCCAAGCAAGCTTAGAACACTAATGCCTTGTAAAACCTTTGACTGATTAGATGGGGACTGAATGATAAATGAGACTATCTCAGCAGTGACCTGTTGTTATATCACAGCTGCAAGGACTGCAGCTTCCAAGTTTACCTTTGTCAACATGATGTAACATTTAAACTTTTGGACTCACACATGTCTTCATTTAGCCAACAGCATGAAAAAAATAGAAACCTGTATAAGCAGATATTCTACAGCATTAGTCCCCAAACAACAGCATCTAAATTGCAGTTGGACAAAAGGCTTAACAGAGTTATGGATTAAGAAATCTTTCTTTAAAAGTCACACTCAGCTGTATCTACAGATTAACTACCCACTACAGTCTTTCCTACTTTTGAAACGTGTATGTGTACGTGTTGTGTGCGCTCTCAAAACGTCTGTAGGAGTTACATGAAGTTTTGTGAATTTGGGGCATAAGTCTACAGGTACTTGTAACCCATTTCTGATTTGTCCATGAAACATCTTATAATCATAATCCTGGATTAAATATGATTCTAGCATCTTCAGAATTCATTACGGAATACAACCTTTGCTAAAGAGCTGCCCTGCAGAAACTAATTTCCCATATTTTTTAGAGCTAGGAACATAATTCTTCATGAGCTAAGGCCAATCCCCTGCAACCCCAGCTGACCATGGGACAGATATTGTTCCAAAGGGTATATTGAACACCCTTCCCACCCATCACACATACCACAAGCTATTTCTTTACATCCCAGGCTATTTCTTTACTCTCACGCCAAATGGAGGCTCCCAGCTCTTGCAGCTCTCAAGATTATTTTCAAATCTCATCTCATGCACAAAACCAATTTTCCACTGACATCTGTAAACAACTTGCTTGAAATCATAGCTTTGAATTCTCCACCATTCCCATTCACGTCACAAGAATTCATTCATCTAGGGTCAGTGCCACGGACAATAGCGGCTGTGTAGGTAGTATAACAGCACAAGCTTCCTGGTATATCCACCCCTACTTCTGGCAGTCTGAATCTAAAGGTCCTTCGGACCCAGAAAATATGTCCATTTAAGAGCAATTAATTGGTTTTTCTTTGACTCATTTAATTTGCTTTTGGATTTGAATATACTTCCAGCAGTATATCGTAGCAACGAATTCCTGAGCCTAATCACACATTGCATGAAAACAATTCCCACTGCTTTAAATTTTCTGCCAGATAATTCAGTGTGCCATAAAGCTGGTGCCAAAGGAACTTGTGAACGTCCACTCCCTAATTACTTTTTTTTCCCCATGCATTTCATGATGCTACAGAGATCTGTTATAAGCTTGTATTCAATCGTTTCTTTTCTGTACTGAAGAGCTGATCTCCACTGAAGAGTCTATTTAATTGGTTCTCATCTGGAAACTACTTTGTATCTCTAACATGCCTCACTACTTTTTTCCACCAAATTTTACTGCTTCTAATACCACCCTGCCTGAACTGGAAGGACTAGAACTGAAGGAGCACATACAAAAAACATTTATATTTTTGCATAGCATGTTTTCTGCTTTGTTTTCCACTTCATTCCTAGGGCTGTTATTACCTTTTTGATAGCTACTAAACATTCACAGAACTATCTTAAATGACTCCAAGAGCTCCTTCCTGAGTGCTAATTTAAAGTTTAGCAGAGCATGATACCAGCCTAATAATGATAATATAAATATCAATTAAAAGTTAATTAGCAGCATTAAATGCTAATGTGCTTTTCTGTATCAGCTTTACTTAGAAGGAAGCAAAAAAACTTCAGATTGCCTAGCTTCATATTGAAATGCATTGCAGAGCTAACAGGCGGAGTATTCTGCCACGTCTCTCAAGTGCAGGTAAATCCCTGCTGAATGAGTAGGAGGAAAACAGAGTAAGAAACCCCTCAGTTAAACAGAACCCCCTAAATTAGACAGAGACACATTGAGTGGATCAGTCAGTTATGACAGAGAACAGTCTCACTGTTTTCACTGCCTGCTGGACCTTATCGATGTGGATGACAGTGTGATTACACAACTGCTGTAAAGGAATATTCATTAAAACTCTTACTTAATATTCACATGGAATTATATTGTCTTTAAATCCATTTGCTAGCAGAGAGGGCACAGAGAGACTTATACCACGTTCCACGTGCCCAAAGAGAACTGTGCTGGTTATCTAGCACTATCTTTGATGTAGGGTCTCCACAGTAACACTGCAGTCCAGAAAAGCTACTTACAAGGGAAAAGACATTGTTGCTCTTTAGCTTGCACGGACTCACTCCTGACATCAGATGAAGCTACATTAATCTTGACGCTGTCTACAGAGCAAAGTGCAGTGGAAGTTTCACTGCCATGAGGGGTTTGACCACAGGATGACGACTGTCTGCTAAGCTGAGAGATACCCGGTGTTGACGTCTTGCTTATCTTCCTGCTAAGTAGACTGTATTGTGCTCGCCAGGTGCCTTTCTGTACACGGAAGAAAAAAATGAATAGAAATTCAACAACCAAGAATGATAATTCTGTAATTAATTCCAACATTGGATCCTTCTGGTCCTCCCATTAAACTCACAGATTTTTATCCAGTTACTACAAACTAGTGATTTCTTGAGTAGAACCTTCTTCATTTTGTTATCTTTCTTCAGTACTCTTCTGCTGTAGCATTAATGCCACCAGATTAAGCTAATTCATAATTGAATAACACTGCAGATGCCAAGAGGATTGCTAGTAGAGCAACCTTCTCAAGTACAGGGAAAAATAGGTCAAAGCACTCTGATAAATGTTCAGGTCTCCCCCCACCATCGAATAAGTTGGCAAATTAATTTCCTGTGTCAGGAATATAAAACTGAAGTCTGAAAGCAGACCTATTTCTGCAGGCATGATAATCAGAACAATGTGTATTACAAAGCAACTGCCCCTGAAGGAACCCAATATTTCAATCAGAAGTTTCATATCTAATGTGAAAAGCAGCCTTCAAGTAATACCAGCTTAAATGGCAGAAAGGAAATTGTCATTAACTCAAGGAGGAAAAAAAAATTAAAAAAATCTCAACAATGTAAATGCTAAAAGACACATCAAGACTGACAGGCATTTTGGTTTCTTCTGCTCACATTCATTTGGACCTGACTTTAGAGAACTGGTAAGACTGTATGGGAAAATCAGAAAGCCTCATACTCAACAACTCTGACTTGCTGACTTTTCCCCTCTGTTTGCCAACAAAAGGAAGAATATTTGCATAAACCCACAATCTTTTAAAAGTTTCACAACTTTTTCTGCATATTCTCCAACAGAAATCATAATCTTCTATTGAACCATTTTAATTGTTATGTCACAAGTGTACGAGCTGCAGGTGCTGACAAATAACAAGAGCAGATAGCTTGCAGGTAACAACAGCTCATATTTCTAAGTGTGTCTCATCTGGGATTCTAAAAGCACTTCACAAAACTTAGCTTAGCCTTACAGGGTGTAAAGCAAAAAAACTAAAAGCTTATGCAAACTGCTGAAGATCAAACTGTAAGACATGTTACAGAGTGAGAAACACCCTGGTTCTTCACTGGGTTCTCCTAATTATACTCCTAAGCATCACCCATTCCCCTTTCATTTTCCTCCAGTTACCTCAGCAGTTTCAAAAAGAAAAGTCTGTCTTTGGTTTTAGAAAGATAGTAAGCCAGCTATCAAGTGTTACAGATAATTTTCTACTGTTTAATTTCCTCTCAGGTATTAACTTTATTTTTTTTAAAAAGACTTGAATCTCAAATGCTCATTTTCTCCTTTCCTCAGCATTGCACTGAATGTAGCAGGTGAATCTTATTTTCTTTAAAGGTCTCAACATTTGGAATTTGTTTCTGAATTTAGCTTTAAGTTCTGTGTAAAAAGGCAACCACACAATTCAGGACTAGGACTTAATAGAATGAGGCGTCCAGTAAACCAGTCCAAAATCCCCATTTGAGTGAAAAAGACCTATCCGTGTGAAGAAGTACTGCTGCATGACTCTGAGTCATAAAAAAGAGGGCAAATGCAAACAAGACACTAGTTATGTTTTAGCCGAATATTTAATTCTTTCCACATCAGTACGTACCACTAAGACCAAGCCTCAGTTTCAACCAGCTCCATATTGCTCTTCCTATTATCTAGTATCAAGTTGTTATTTTTCAAAACCTAGAGAGACAAGTACTCTGCAGTCACGAGATCCAGAGCATAAGATGTGGTATCATGTAGTTCAGTTAAGCAACATAACAAATGCTTGAAAAGCTCAATTAGGTCCCAAGAAAGAAATTAACAATGCAGTTACCTTTTTGTTAGTTGTGAAAAACTCCCACATGTATGTTGCTAACTTTTCCTCTTCTATTTCTTTTGCTGTTTTTTTACAACCACCAGGGTCCCTAAGTGAAAACAATTCGATTAGTTTTTCATTTTGAGAGTCTTGCTTTTATAGTAAATTCTTTTTAAAAATGCTCTAAACAGAGAGTAAACGGTGTGAGACTGCTACTACAGCGTACATCTTTGCTTATAAGAAATGGAAGGACAACACAAGCGTATAAGCCGTAAGGTACAGCCACAAGTGAAAAAGAACCTAAAGAAAGTTTGTAGAACGACTGAGCTATCATGCACCTACTGGGCCAGATTACGCTCTCAGCTTCCTATATTAAAGTATTGAAGAATTTTGCCCAGTTTAGCAAGATTTCATGGATAGAAATGACAGCACGTTCATACAGATTTAATTTTTCCATGCTGTTGACTATATGAAGACCTGTATTAGTCGAGAAGTTAAATGTTACATCATGTTGACAAAGGTAAATTTGGAAGCTGCAGTCCTTGCAGCTGTGGTATAACAACAGGTCACTGCTGAGATAGTCTCATTTATCATTCAGTCCCCATCTAATCAGTCAAAGGTTTTACAAGGCATTAGTGTTCTAAACTTGCTTGCTTAACCACACTAAAAAAAAAAAAAAAATCTCTTTCTGGGCAGACAGAGGCTACATGATCTAAAGGTAAGCCTAATTTTTCCCAGTTACTGTGTAATGAATTATGTGTGTACACAAATCAGTTCAAACGACATTGAGGGAAAGGAGTCATCTATCAACTGACGTCATCCGCCTGGACTTGCGCAAAGCATTTCTCTCTGTCCCACATGACATCCTTAACTCTAAATTGGAGAGACATGGATTCGATGGATGGACCACTCAGTGGCCAAAGTGACTTAACTGTTTCTTTATCCCAGTCTATCAGCTGATCCTCTATGTAAAGGGGTGAAAATCCATCCACGATACCTTCTGGAGTGACACTCTCCCTCCAATTTAGCAGGCTAATTCTGTATAATGGTTCTCTGTCACCTCTGTTATACAATAGGCTCATATGTATATTCTATATAAATATGTGAACATACACACATCCTCTTTACTGAGAATGTACAGGGAAAACGGAACAGCTTTGACTCTTCCCTGCAACTCGGAGCATAAGCTGTTCACTATTTTACCAAACACTCACGAATATTTTAAATAAATCTTATGTCAACATGAGTGTGTTGACTAAAAATGTTAGGAACTTTAATTAATGTTTACTTCCAGCAGCACAAAGGTTGAGAAGTAACACATGTTTTACAAGTATCCATCATTGTCATACATAATTGATAGAATAAAACCAGCTAGTAAACATCACTTAATAGCTGGCTTTGTTCTGTAATTACAGTGCATATGGAACTTCTTGTTGAGTTCACCGGGATAAGGCTCCAAGGGAAGGCTATAGGTATATACATACATCTATTACTATATGTATTTAATTTGCATAGTTATTAACCAAAAGAGAAAAAGGAAAGAAAACAACTAAATTTGGCTGGGATAGCTCAGTATTTTCCTCTAGTTCTGCAGCGTGCAATAATAAAGGACCGTGCTGTGCTACTGCTTCAACTCCCTGCTGACTGCATGGGGGCAAAGTCAATGCAAAATTAATGTTGCACGGCACAGAATTAAAAACATTTTGCTCAAATAGCTATTACTTGAAAGAAGAGAAACAACAACATATAAAGGCCAAAAGATCCCAAACTCCAGTTACTACCATGCACTGCACACATACGCTGGATTCCAGCAGGTTAGTATAGAACGCATCGAACCGATGGAGTCAAGAGTCAAAGCTTCCAAAAGCCAGTGTATGGCACAGAGCTGCTGGAAAAGGTGTTCGCTGCAAAGAGGAGAAACAAGCGCGTTACACTGTAGGGCCAGGGGAACAAACCGGCATCATGTTCCTTGAAACAGATACATCTAAGCCTTTCTGTACTGGACAATTTTTTCCACTGTCTCAGTGAACTCTAGACACCTCTCAAGTTTTTGTGATGTTGATAGGTAACTCTGAATCCTGAAAGCACCTTTTTGGACATGTAATTTTCAATGAACGTATCTTGGTGACATGCTCAGTGTTTTCAAACCTATGAGGATTCCAGAATTTATCCCTTCATTGTATAGATTCTTACAATTTTTGCTTTCTAAATTTTGCACTTAAGAAAAAGCAGTGTGTGAGTTGGGTCCATCTTCTTCTGAACCAAGATTATCTTTGGCATTTTAGCCTATTCCACACACAAATGTAAATATACACAGACACTTTTCGTGATTAACTGGGTTAATGAACTTAAAACAGGACAGTGTGTATCAGGGATCAAAACAAAATATATAAACCTGTCTTCTTCCTCTCTCTTCTGTAGGTCTACTTTTTTTAAGTAGACAAATTAAAATTTAATTTTGACAGTATTTTCTTAATACGAACCTAATCTTGAACACTATAGCATGGAAGAAAGATTTTATGCAACTTAGAATGTTATTCATTTCCTACCACAGGAGAGCAGGACATAACACATACCTTTTTGCTCCAGCAGGGTTTAGAATCAAGACACTGGTATAAACAGGAGCAAAAGACCGTAAGTTCATCTTTTTTTTCTTCTTCAGGTGGCTGCCTTGTGCGAGAGAGCAACTGTGGGAAAGGACAGACTGAATTTAAAAGAGCAGAATGTGAGATGAAGACATTGCCAATAAAACTGTTTATTGTGTTCACATTACCACACTCCCTCTTCTGCTCCTTACATTAAAATAACAATTTGTAAATTGTTATTTACTGCATTTATTATCCTTTATTAAGATTACAAACCTGATACTTGTGTTTACCAGAATATAAAATTATTATTTATTTCTAATATGTTTAGAGTACTTAATAAATTATGAATATGGTACTATTTGTATTTACATATTAATACTACTACTCATTATTAGCAATTACACATTTATGCAAAATCAGATTTGGGAGCAGATGAGAAAACATGACTGATCTGTTCAAGACAAGATGCTGAGATATTGCTTACATTCCATTACACTTGTTTTCTGTTGGTATCATCCCAACAGCACCAGTGGGGTTATATGCACACGAGGCCAAAGTTTCAAGACGTGCCTTTAAAATTCTGTTCAATTTTTCCTGGGTTAACATACTGTGCACACAGAAAACTTATGGTTAAGTTGAATTAAGTTCAATAGCTTCACCTCAATTAAAAAGAATCTTGAGTTCTGGCCAAACCAATGTTTGGCCATTTACACCTGTGCAAAGTGTTAACAAAACGCTATCAAGTGAGAAAAGGAAATATTTATAGCTCTTTTTTTCCCCACATGTACGTAACTAACTGTACCTGATTTTCGACAATGGAAGTTTAATAAGCACAGTGAGATCCTGTAGCCTTCGTACGTCAACAGTACGCAGAAGGCTATTGGATGCTGACTCATAAATTAAGAGAAAACTGAAACAATACTGCTCATAAAAACATAGCTGAGAGTAACTGAGATTCGAGTGGTGGTCTGGTATACTCAGCACCAGTAAGAGCTTTTTTACTGCTAGGAGAAGGCATACCTAAATCAAGATTATTTTGCCTATGCAGATACATCTTCTTAAAGGAAATGGGAATGTTAAATCTTTTTAGGTCAGCCTTGCTGCAGAAACAAGCCTTTCCTTACAGAAGAGAATAAATTACTTCAATAATCTGATTGGCCACAGCAATAAAGGCAATGTATTTTTCATGTACGTAACAAATTATGTCTGCAAGAAATGTGGATTAGCCGAGTTACAGGTAGATAGAACAGTTACATAGGAAAAGAATAATAATCACAAAAAGCTTTAATAATTCACAAAAAGCTTTAAGGAAGGTTCTCATGTATTTTTTTAAAATTAATTTTATTTAGCTGAAACGTTTGTGTAGCCTTCACTAGCTTAAGATGCAAGTGCTTCATAGCAAGATTTAAATAATACAGCTGTAGGTGACGTTTTTAAGGTGACGAGTTTAAGTAAGGAGAAAGTTTTAGATGATGCAGACATTAAGGGTTAAGATTCCAAAATACTCTGACTAGTACCCTATACCTTCTGCACTTCTATAACACTATCTCAGTAATACTCTATTCCTTTTCCACCTCTCCTAGCTATTCAGTTAGTGACTATTTAGAATGCTAGACATTAAATGTTACTCTAGTAAGTATGACATTTTTCTGTTCAGAATCTTTCAGTCTGTCTGTACTACTTGTTCACTTTCTGGTCTGAGTTTCATACTAACAGGAAAGATGTTTATTTCTTAATTTTTAATAGTGGTTACATATTGTTGTCTCACTTTTGACTAGGGTGTGATGGCATCTCAGATAAGTCCAGAGGCTCAGTTTTTCAAATTGAGTCAGTTGATGGAAGAAAGGTGAGTGAGAGAAAGCTGGTACCTCTGAGTCCCAAAAGCTACAGCAAACTAATCAGAAAAGACTGTTATCGAGATGGATGAGCTTTTGATACAATAAGGCTCCAAAGGCGTGTAACTTCTAGAAGAGCTATTCTGTCCTGCTGAGCAAGTATTTAATCATCTCATCACCTAGGGAGGGCTGACAAATGGAGAACAACTGCAGCATTATAACAGGCATTAGAGGTGCACCGAAAAGACCAGCATGAGCCAAAGGACTGAAAACTATCCAGTGGCCAAATGGAGAGAAAACCTGAAGAGGGTATCAAAATAGGTCTGAACTAGTGAAGAAACCCACTCTGAAAGCTAAACCACTTATTCTGCTGAATGCAGTTCTTTTTTATTCTTAATGTCGTGGTCCCACTGTGGGAACAAAAGCAGGGCACACCTCACCGGGCTCCTCCATTTCTCCTCAAAGATTCAGTTCTGAGTAGGCTATGACACCTTCTTTTTAAAGAGCACCTCAAGCACTTTTTCCCATGCTTGATAAGTTTACAGGTGTTCACTTACCTGGATTTTAAGCATTTTCTCTCTCTAGCTCACACAAGGCGTAAAATTCTCCCTCAATACCAAATAATCACAAAAACTGGAAATTGTCGCTTTTTAAAACCACTGCCCTCATATCACTGAAAGCCCTCTGAGTTGACTTACTTGTTTATTTCTTCCTCTGACTCTTCATCTGAGGAGTTTTTGGATGGCTGAAACTCAGTTGTCCATCTCATGCCCCGAGTCTTCTGGGCTGCTTTCTTCCTCTCCAGTGATTCTTGGTGTAGTATATGAAAGTAATCTCCACCTCGCTTCACGGAATTGATATGATGCCTGCCAAAGTTCAGCACAAGTTGGTCAGTGTACTATGGACACACTATCAAATCATGCCCATCAACTTAATTTTTAACAGAGACTTCACACTCTTCTATATTCAAAAGTTCAATACTCTTATTTCCTTCTGCAATGTGATAATAAAGGACAACAATTCCCCAATATGAACTAGGAGATTTTCCCTTATCCCTTTTGGCATCACACAGGTTAAAAATTGGATGTCTTGAACTAGGCATCACTTTGTCCACTACTTGATTTAAAAATTCTCTGCCTAGTTCTAATGTAGAGCAGCCAGTTGACCACTGGACCCTTCACTGTCTTAATTCAGTTGTCACAGTGTGACAGGCGCTGCCCTGAAGCTACCTGTTAGCTGCTAAATTCCGCTTCCTGTCAGAAGGCTGCATTGTTAGTAACAGCAAAGGTGCCAGTGACACCTGGGAGTGAGCTGAAGACGACAGGAAGGATATTAGTGCAAGAGAAGAAAACGAAGAAGAAACCATAATGCACTCCCTGTAGGATGACAACAAAGGCTAAAAAAAAATTTAAAAAAACAAACAAGAAAAAAACCCAAAAGCTATAGCCTTTGATTAAAACGTTAGTGAGAAGGTAGCAGCCAATCCAAGTCAGACAAGCACACTATTCCGGCACAGGATGCACCCCTTTTAGTTAATGTGTGGCTGACTCGAATCAAGTGGCATTCGGATGTATTGATTCTTTCAAACACAATCAAGGCTTGAAAGCTGGGCCTCATTTGTTTTACTGACAAGTAATAACTCCCTTTTCTTACCAGACACACATTAAAGCATCTGAAGGTCACATAGGGTGAAAGTTTCAGGCACCAAATTCACTAGTCTCAAGGGGAGCCGTTTACCCTCTCTTTGCATCCTGTGATGAAAAACCACTTGCAATATTTAATGATTTGGGGATTGCGATTTTGCTTTTGTTGTCATCATTTTTTAAGTCCAGCAACTATAAATACCATCTAGGAAACATTTCCAGTTCAGGTAGATAACCTGTCTGTTAGGTATTTCAATATTAACTTTGAAAAAAAAATTAAGAAGATGTATCTGATAAGAAATACTGCATGCTTTAGAAAAACAAGGATTTCAAAGTCACATGAGACTGGCTTAATGTTTTTAATAGGAATCTAGACTTTGCATAACAGACTTCTGGAACACTATGAAAACATTTAATGGCTTTATGTCCTCTTCCAGTAGTTTTCTCTCTCTCCTTTCTGACAACTGTAAAGACATTTGCATGTAAAAATACTTTCCCTTTCATAGTGCTCTTTCTGTATTTCTGCAAGCCCTAATTTAAGCATTCCTTCCGAAAAATCAAACCCTCCGCTGTAGCTGTAGTATGATAATGCCACAAAAAGTGAACAATAAGGTCATTACATGAATCAAAAACAAGTGGTAGAGAAAGATAATAATAAAGCAGAAAACTCTTTTGTACTAACAGCCATAACCAGTATTATTAGAGAAGGATGCATTACTGGCAAGTACAATTAGTACTTCTTTTAGGTTTATCTAATACAGAAGGCTTTAACATGCATATAACCAAAATCTATGATCACTCTCATACACCTATAGGAATAGAAAACATTATGCACACTCGTGAACAAATATTTTTAGTCTATGACTTGCTGGAAGTCCCAGGTATTACAAAAAGTAGGTCTTCAGTCTCCAAGAAGAAAAAAATATAATAGAATTAACAAAAATGCAACATATAAAAAACCCTGTAATAAATACCCAATTTAAAGAAAATAATTGTCTCATAATTCCATAGAATTATTTCTGCCATATTTAAGAATAACCTTTAGGGTTACGGACTCTTTTCAGGAAAACAGTAAAATCAATCTAAACTGAAAATACAGAGGTGACCAGTGTACCTTTCTACATTGTGGATAAATGGTGTATTGCTGGAATAGAATAGCAAATATTCCTCCATTTAAATTCTGGCATCACAATAACCTGTTCATACAATAACTTAATAAATTTTGCTGGATTATTTGTCTGGTATATGAGAATCATTCTTCAAAAGGCAAACGTAATAGAGGTGAACTTTTGAATTCATTTATTAAAGTAATTCAGCTTCATCAGTCCATTGTAGTCGCAACACAGATTTTCAATTGCCATTCAGATAAAAGGATTCTCTTACTTTTCTAAGTAAATACCTTTATCAACATGAAAATTCAAATGAGTTTCTTGAGCAGCAATAATGTACCATGGAATACTTCAAGTTTTCTCCACAGGAGTGTATTATTATACAAAGGAGTGACCCAGTAGCATACCACACAAACAGAAGCATATTTTTAGTACGTAGTGTAACTATGCACTCATTAAATTATTCTTTAAATCCTTTAGGGACTCAGGGTCATCAGTTAATGGTAATACAAGGCCATTAAGGTATTGGGGAGTTGAACTTTTGCTGCTAAGATCTGAGACTCCTGGTGTTTTTCTTTGAGTGAGAAATTATTCACAAAAATAAAAGGAAATTATAAATTTCTCTTAGTTATAACTTAAGTGCTAGAAAAACATTAAGAAGCTATAATAATAATATCAGAAACTTTTGCATCAGTGTAAAGACAAGCTACTTTTTACCTTCTCTTTAGGTACAGCTTATTTAAGTACATTGGGTCACCTTTGCTAAATTCAAAACAATCACAGTAAGGATGTATTTGTCCCAGATCAAATTTCACAGTCAACAGCCTCACATCTACTTTGTAAATAAACAAATTCAGTGGGAGATGGCTTACTAAAGGAATGACGCACAGTCCCAAATATGTGATGTCAAACCCTTGCTCAGGTGACCTGGTGTAACTCCAGCCTGAACTGGAGAAGGACTAGAAAGACGGGCAGAAGGCTGCACACCCATGTGGCTGCACCTCAGCACGTCATCTGCATCCAACACAGCGGGTGCTCTTACTCGGGTGCTTCAGTCCTGTCCAGAATTGTTAGCCACTGCTTCATAAAACAGCTCATTCAATTTTCCTGTCTTAACGGATACAGCCTTTATACCAACAGATCTAATGACAGAACATCCCCTGCTTCAGATGCTGTACAGAAAGAATTTAGCCTTTCCAGAGGCTTTGAGCCAATTGCAAATATAAATGAAACCAACATGGCATTGCTCTGAAAGCCCCTGGGAGCGCAGGCTTTCTAATGCCACTTCCTGTATTTTCATAAAAGCATTTCACATTTCAATCTGCATCTGCAACAGCTCCCTACTAGACCAGTAAAAGCTCCTGTTTGGGCACAAGGCCAGACCCTCCCGAGGGTGCTGCACGGTGAGTATCAGCTGGGGGCTGCCGAACTCCTTGCACTACTGACAAACTGAATGCGAGCTAAGCCTTCCCAGGTGAAAAGCAAGTACAATGTAATGCATGTTGCCACTTAAAGCACTTTGAGAAATTACTTTCTAGAGCAGAAAAAGTAACACAAACAAAAATGTATGTATAAAACAGAAAGCACAGGAGGCGGCGACTTCAAAACTACACTAAATACAGTTAAACTGTATTCTGAACATTACAGACTGAAACCATGGATTAAACCACAGTATAATTATTCTAAATGAACACTTAGCATTATTTGCAGCCATGCCATCATGAGCTGTGATCCTACCACAAGTCTCAAATGAGGCTGATGAGTACTTGGAACCTGAAGAATTCAAAGAAATACCTACTGAAGGAAATGGTGAGTGCAGCAAGCTTGCTTCACTTGGATTAAATTAATTTTAGGGGGCATTGTGGTACCTGGCAGCTCTGTCCCTTTTTTTTTTTTTTGAATGTGTAGTAAAATGGAAGTTGTGACAACCTGAAGTTGTTAAGGATCCTATGGTAATCTCTGCAGGAGCACAACTGTCAACACCTGCATTCTCATCAGATTTCAACTGATTAAATGTTTCTTGTCCTCACTGCTGTTTTGGCTGGAATAGGACACTTTTCTAGTTTTAATCATTCCACTTCCCCAAAATAATATGTTGTGTGTACGTGCATGAACACACATCACACTCCATTTGAGCTGCCACTGCATTCTAATAGCTGCAGTAATTCTTACATGTCACTTAACTTTCTGACAAGGTGCTGTGACACCTAAATAGCTAATAATTGTAAACCAGCAGGAACTGCCAAGATAAAATGGAATCCATATGCACACAGTGCCCTTCTTATTTACAAAAAACACAGAGAACAATAGAAGAGCAAACTCTGCATTTCTTGTAAATTGTCAGCAGTGATACTGATTTATACCAGTGGAGAATCTGTTCCATTCTCTTATCAGTAAATAAGCTGCTATTTCACTCCGCTCTTTAGTACCTTACGGTCAGCGCTGTAATTTATGCCGGTATGTGACAAATTTATGTACAATAAGACTGTTTTACACATTTCCCAAGCGCTGCAAGGAGGTCTCACTGAAAATGAGAATTGGTGCCTTGCTCGCTTAAAATATACTCAACAAGTTATTAGACAGTGCATACACCACTCACCTTCTGAAATGAGAAAATTAAGTTTACATACCTGGTGGTGAGCCTGAGCTAGCAAGTCCTACCATTGAGCTCCACACTGGGTCATATCTTGAAACCTTGGCCCATGGACAAGAAAAACCTTGCAACTATTCAAAACTAATACACAGATTCTAAAGTAAATTAATTACAAATTCTGTTTTGGTAGTGTTTACAGACAAATTAGAGATGCAAATGTATATACATGACACAACAGAGAATCAGGAACACATGGGTTACTACTCCTATTTAACAGCTGAGTAATTACACAGCAAGAATCAAATGGGTAAATATTCACACATCTAGTCTTAAATTCAGTGAAGGCCAGATAACGACATTAAAACCTACTAAGTGTAGTTACCAACCCATAGAAACTCAGACATACGTGATTATTTCCCATACTAAACTATCAACCATTCTGGCAAGGAACTAAAGGAGTACCATAGCAACATCTGTCTAGAGCAGCTGAAGACATATAAACAATCTGGAATATCCACATTATTTCAGATCCAGATTCTCATTTGATTCTCCTGCAAATGGGTGTAATATCCTGTACTCAGATGCCTCTGTTTAAAAAAAACAAACCCAAGAGATGCTTAATGGGAAAGATGCATGTTATCACATGAAAATTTCACTATGAAGTAAGTAAAGACACAAGTAAAGTTAAAATTAGACACAAGTAAATTTGTGGTATGTTCATAGAAGGTTGTGCAGCAGGAAACAAGGATCTTCAATAGTCAAAACACTCTCCCACACAATTATAAAAGATGTCACCAGGTGAATATATTAATGTATTACCACATATTTAAAGATGTCTGAGTGGTTTTCCATTAACTACAAAGTTGCTTCCACTGCGAAATGAGGCAGAACCTCTACTTTGAAAATGAGGGAAGGTTCTCTACCACGGAGAAGCACCAACATTTTTGGCTACCTGGAGGTATGAAAAAATAACATACCAAAAGCCTGCCTTATTTTTAGTTGGAAATGAGTTCTCCTCAACTTTTAGTGTAGGGCAGCAATTTCTCTTTTAAGAAGACCCAGAAGACAAGAATATGGCACACACCCACCCCCCTCCACTTGTACCATGCTCTAACTCCCATTCCTGTTGATCTTCATATAAAAGTTTTCTTGGGGGTAAGCACATTCAGTTTTCTAGCTCTTGGTGTCTTTGGAGAAGTATATTAACAAAGATGAGTAGGTGAATTCCTCCCAGAGCAGCACAGAGAAGACAGCTTTGTACTGATAAAGGGCAGAAAACAAACTCTGAGATTTCAAGGCTTTGCTTTAAATTCTTTTCCAAAAAGCTATGGGGAAACTATTAGTAAAACTTCAACAAAAAATCTTCTGGAGATGCCTGGGATTTCCAGTTTCTTGTTGTAAGAACATGCAATAATTACTTCATGTTCATGTCACTGCTTGTTAAGTGGAATTTCGCTGAGGTTCCCTGATCCTCTCCCAAAAAATCTGGCTGGTTCAAAATTTTCATGTGACAGTACAAACCACTCCTTGTGATCTAGTGTCTTGCCTTACCACATAGAGGAATTTAGAAAGCAATGACATTTTACTACTAAACAACAAAAAAAACCATTTTAAGTGTTAGCTTTGTTCAAAGGTTCAGTGACAACATGTCATTTTGTATCATAATACATGGAATTAGGTTGTTATGTTTAGATAGATAGTAAAAATCTAATAAGCAATAAACCATTCCCACTTATGAAATTTCAAATATAATTATTTATCTTTGCACAAAAGGAAAGGAGATTGAGACCAAAATGAACAGCCTGGGAAGGCAGAAACGATGATGGGAATTGCAGTCTTTCTGGTGATGGATAAGAAAGACAATGATTCATACATCCCTACACTTAAACGGTTGTCCTTGCCCATGACTGCTGTCTAATTAATGTGAGCCATCATTCACGTAAAAGAAAATTTTTGCTTCCGGAAAAAAAATAAAAATGCTGCAAACTGCCAGCAGTGACAGTGTAGAAACATGCCAATTAGAGTGATTACTGCCAAGCAGCAAAAGGGCCCAAAACACTGGTTTCCAAGCAACTGACATTATGAAGTATTAAATACACTGGAAACTAATATTGGCAGATAAACATTTCACCTTCTCAGTTAGTACTGCCTCAGTCTCTTCTTTGCTTAACTCCATGTTGCCTCTCCTCCCTATGTTCCAGAAAACCATATGCGTTAAAGAATGCCAACTTCTCTTAATCTCTAAACCCTTTCATCTTTTGGGTCTGCATGTGTCAGAATAGGACCAGGTAAGGACAGAGATGATCATAACCCAAACTCCAAAACCAACATGTTTCTTGCCATTTAAAATCTTCTGTTCGTAGCTGCTATTTCAATCACAAAATTTAAATGGTTTTATATTAAAGTCAGCTGCACAGCCACTAGAAGGAAAAGAAGGAGGAGAAAGTGCTCTTCAGGTGACAGTCTAACTTGTTGCAGGCATAAAGAATGCATTAGTAGAGCCTGGGCTTTCTGCATGCAGAGCGACTTTGAGAGATCTGCCTTCAGGAAACTTGAACCATTTGAAAGAGCCAACCAGTTTCTAATTTAAAACATAAAAAGCAGCCAGTTGAACACTGTTAAACTGCCAGCAGTTTGACATTTAGCTTTATTTAACTAGCCCAGCACAGTGAAACAGACGGGAGCCATTTCCTTCAAGTGGGAAATGCAGGGCAGAGGCGTAGCACACCCTTTTGGAAAGTAAAGGCTGGACTGGCTCATGGGATGGCACTGACACTTTCCCTTTGAGCCTGCAGCTCAAATCTGTGGATTCGTTACCTGAGGATGATCACAACTTGTCATTTTTACATGTGCACCTATGCTTAGATGACCAACACTGCACAGCTTCCAGTTTCTATCACCTTTATTCCCTTCTTTTTACACAAAGGAATTATCTTCTGCTAGTATTTTTGAAGCAATATGCTTATTTTTAAGAGCTATTTTTTGTGGCTATTTTTTATAAAAGTATTTCCAGTACACGCACATGGTCTTAGCACCCTGAGTTAGTCTACAGAAGTGATTTATGGCAACCTGCTTTTATTATAGATTAAAACCTACAAGGGGTTCCAGTGCTTTGGTAATCTCTTTTACTGTGTAACTTGTTGGTAGATCTTTCTGCAATTTATTAGTTATAAAGACTTCTACTTTCTTGGTTCTCATAAAATAATGCATCCTTGTGCAAATGTGGATTATTTAACATTATTTCTGGATCCCATTTACAGATATCATTGGAACAAACAATAAGAGAGGATCTCCCTCAGAGCTGCAAGTCATTTCAAAGAGGCTTGAGTTTGCTTAGTTTCAGTAAGAACAGCCATAGAAATAAAAACACAATTCCTAGTTCAAAGCTAAAGATATTTGAATGCTCAAGGACAAAGGCGGTGTCTCTTCTGCAATACTGTGTTCTACCCACTCAGTTGGACATCAGGAAGTATTTAGCCAAGAGCTTCTTTGTGTCTATAGGTAATCTCCGCTGGAAGGAAGATGTACGGAAGAACAGTTTTTATCTCCGGATTTCCCAATGGTTTTTTAGTTTATGCTGCACAAAGCCATGCAAATTCCTTCCTATATTTCAATGCTGTGTTTAGGTAAAATGGTATCTGAGTGCTGACAGGTGTCTCCCTAAAGTGACTGCACACAACTCATCAATAGGGAAGAGCTGCTACAACCTTCTACTTGGTACTAGTGACGGTAGTTTTGAAAGATGAGTAGCTTGTGCAAGCTCTGTGTTCTGTCATCACCCTCTTCTACATCACCATGAGGACTCAAGAAGGTCTAAGAGAGTATTACTGAGAGGAGGTATGAGGTCATAATTATAAGGTTTATCTTCAGCTTAACTATGTTTTTAATGTGTAAGACAGAATAGTAAAGCTTTGTGAATGCAGCTAAGTCTGTTCCAATAATGACACTTCAAACAATTTGAGATAATTTAAAAATTCATACTGCTGTACTGTATATCAGCATGATCATTAAAAAACTTCCTCACAGTTTGTTCCATTATACTCTTTCATACAAACAAGCTGCAAGATCACAGGCACTACTTCCTGTGAATATGTATCAATTAGCATCCAATTAAGACAACTGCTGGGTGTTCCTTTTCAATCAGGAGGAGGAAAAGCAGCAAAATACAAATCCACAAAGGTCATTTGTATTCACTGACTCCCTGTCGTACGTATTAGCATGCTGCTCTGCTAGCCCGACTGCTTTAATTGAAATTAAAAGTTGCTGCCCTGGAGAAGAAAACTCCAGTTTTCTTCCAATTTCTTGCATTTTCCACTCTACTGCTTTTTCCTACAACAGCTCCTTTTCTACAGTCTGAAATTGTTACTAAAAAGTAATGCTGACATATTCTTTGGTCCAAACCTGCAGAGCAGTCGTTCTCACTTGAAACGATCTTTTCCTGCAGCTTCACATCTCAGCATTTGGTTAAAACATCTGTGGGGCTTGACTTGTATTAAAGTGACCATTGCCTACACAAGAGCAAAAAGGCACATTTCTCCTGAGCGCACTAAGCAGCTTTGATTAATCTCTGACCATGCTGAACTTCTGAGTTTCAAAAACCAAATGTGTGTAAAGGTTTCCTTTACTGTTCAGTAAATGTAAAAAGTAAATTTACACTCGTTTGTGCAGTAGCATAGGATTACATCTTCCCTTTCCTCATCTGTTTCAACTCTCACGGAAACTTGTGGTCGGGATTATTTCCACCCGGGCATTTGAAATCACAGGAAGTTAGTTTTGAATGCAACTGTGAATTAAATTTATGGGACTAGAAGAAGATGGCAGAGTTGGAGATACTTTAACAGGAAGGTATTTTCTTACTTATCAGCACCTTCAAATGCTGTTTGGGATATTAAAGTGCAGTTGGGTTCTTTCCATCTTCCACATCAGCAGTAAAAAGTATTCTGCAAGTCAAATTAGATATTTTAAAACAACTGCACATCATCAGTATCCTCTGTGTGTGTGGCACAGGTACAACTGATCAGGACACATAACACAATTCTGCTCATAATGTCCATAAAGGAACGTAATTTTGTTTGATCTTCTAGCTGTATTAGCTGTTAAAGGTGAGAAGGGATAAAAGACTAAAATCTGGGGGCTTACTCACTCAGAGAAAAGATATGACATCAAAACACATTAGGGTCAAATCTATTCACGTCACTAAAATTCTACATTTACCATAATTTTGCTGATTGCACTACCATTAAGAATTCTGTGGAAGGCAAATCTGCATTTATCGTAGTGTAGGGCAGGAAACAGAAATGTCTTCAGCTAAAAGTAGACTAGACTAAGCACTTCTTCTGTCATAGGGAACAACTGCACTCACCCAGACTAATGGGCTGGATCTCTTAAGAAGCCTTTCTCTGGAGCTTCTACTTTAGTAAGCCAATTGTGAAAACAAATATCAGAGAAACAGAGGCATCCCTGAAGCCTAGAAAAAGAAGGCATTTACTTCCCTGAGACACTCGAGTTCCAACTGTAGCTGTTCCAGTGATAATTAAGCTTACATTCCTAATTTGACTTTCGTAATTTACTTTGGAGAGTAATAATATTTATCCACCTAATACCTAGTAGTGCTGCAGAGATGAATAAGACAATGCTTACATGTACTTGAGTGCTTGGCATTGTAAGGTTTATCAAAACAACATTCCTAAAAGCACAAGATAGTGGAAACAAGATTAAAATTTTTAAAAATAACGTACATGAAAAGGGTAAGAAAAACATGCCCTATCTGTAAAAAAAAGTAAAATATTTTTGCTTTTAGTAAAAAAAGAAATCCTCACTCACAGTCTGCTGTCCATAACAATTTAAAAAGTATGTATTTATGCAGTGAGTTTAGCTCAGATACATTGCCTGGTTTTCAATTCCAGTTTACTTGACAGAGCAGCAGGGGGTCAAGTGATTTGCACAAAGCTACAAGTTAGCTGCTCAGCCAAGAATTAGGATCAATATCTTGACACTTTGTTTATTCAAACTGTAAAATTGTAATGAAATCAGCGGTCGAGCTTGCTTCATCCCAATAGCTACAAATGAGCTTGCTAAGATTTTAAAAAAATCAATCCTTTCAGTACCAATAGCAGCAGTAACTTTCATCCTACAGTACACTGGCAAATATTCTTTGTCCTACCAATTTGAAAATAAAGAATGTAAAGCTACCAAAAGCCGGCTCCAAGCACCTGCAACTCATAGATCAAGAAGTAAACTGATCTTTGGCAGGTTATCATTAAAAGAACTTCCACTTGACCTCAGCAGGACAACTCCACTGAAATTTAGCAGTGAACAGTGAACACAGACAGTCAAACATAACAAACAGAGCATTTATGGCAAAAACAAGTCATGCTTTACTAAATTGGCTTATTTAACCTTTAAAGTACACAGCATTTATTATTTCGTTTATGGTTTATTATTATTTTTGGCCAAGTTCATCAAGTGAAAATTCACTTTTAGTGAATTAAAGTGAATAATAAAAATAATTGGGGGCAGAGAAGGATAAAAGGGAAAAATGTTATCACAACCAAGGAACATAAACTTTAGAAATTGCTCTGATGTAAAAATTTGTGAGTATTTAAAAACACTGTGTTATTATGAAATTTAAAGCTGTGGTTACTCCACGTGTAAAGAAGCTACTTTTCTCCAACTGATTTGAGTTTGATGCAGTTCCAATCTCAGTCAGACAATGCAAGAGCCTAATTTGTCTTTGATATATTGTGCTCACACAAGATCATGTGTTCTCTTGACTGCCATAGGTTTAACCCGAATATTAAGTTTTTATATAGAAGTCTGTCTTACTGCTGCTTGCTTTAATTCAACTATTCTAATTGAGTGAACAGTCTTCAAAGACACAAAGTCTAGGAATCTTGAAAACACTTGTGTAATCTGTACCCTGCTGGGGCTGGCAGTGGTAATTTGTCAATTTTATTTGTAGCAAGCTGTAACTAAACCTCGCCAGATATAAATCATCTTTTCCTACTACTACGTGTTATTTCAGTTGCAAATGAATCTCATTTCTTAGTTTAACACTCACATCAAGAAAGCTAGAAGGTTCCAGGAAAATTTAGAAAACCCTAGTCACCTACTGTAAGGCTTATTATGCAGTTTAGAGACTGTTTAAGTTAATACTGAGAAAATAGAGTGAATGGTCTCTGTAGGCAAGTTTGGAGCATAATCAGAATGTGTGATTGAAACAGAAAAGCATGTTGAAGCCTCAGTCTTGTCAGCTTAAGCACCACCTGCAGTGGGAGCCATGAAACATGGGTGATAACTCAGTCCAACTACATTGAAAAGCATGAGTGCCTAGATGGGAGAGTGCATGTTGCTGCAAAGGCCTATTCTCAGTTGGCCTCCCTGGGTTTTTTTGTTTGGTTGTTTTTTAGATGACGTCGTAAGAAATGCTGTGCTGGGGCAGAAGTTTATTGTGTCTATTTGCAACAGAAGATACTTTCTAAAAAAAAAATAAAAATGCACACCCAGCTACTTTCTGTGGTCAGTCCCATAAAATAACAGTTGCTGTCCACACTCAGGTGGCTTAAATGTAAACAGGATCCAAAATCCACCTCCTGTTATAACAGCTCACCACCCATCAGATAAAGGGCACCAAAAAAAAAAAAAAAAATCTATTCCTTCCACATCAGTATCATCTCAAGGCTCAAGATAGTATGTTCCAAATGAGTCCACACAGGTGTTTCTATAATAGTGGTAGATATTTTCACTTTAATCTTCTATCATAAAATGGTCATTTTATGTCTAACATTGCTCCTTTTTTGACTACTTTATTACCAAACCTTGGCACAGCACAATGTCATGTAAACGACTTCAAAAAAGTAACAAACGCTAAACTGATACAATATCAGTATAGCCAGAGCTATCAAACAATCATTCCTGGTACAGCATTGACAACATTTTGAGTATATTGTAACCCATCTTTTCTATGCTGTTAGGACAGTTGATTATTTTGCCTCCAATCCAACCGTGCCACTTTAAACCTAAAGATTCCTTTAGCCTTGACTGGCTCACTTCTGTGTGCTCTGGGTTCCCTTACCTTGAGCGAGCCAGAGCTTCACCCAGAGTTCTCAGCTCCTTTCCTGTTTCTCTCACTGCTTTCGGAGAGTCAGCCTGAAAGTGATCCCACTGAAAATAAACATTACGGTTTTAATTAAAAAGAGCTTAGCAGAGAGAAGGTATGCGCAGTATCTGCATTCATTTTTAATCACCCATTTTCTGAGTTGGTCATCATGTGGGACAGCGCTCTGTCATTTCACAAGCATGTAAACAAGTCTTACAGGACACCACTGTGCACGCCCCGGTGTACGTGTGTTCTGACAGCTTTTAACTCACTGGCTGACTACAAGCTTGACAGCGATCTTTACAGGCAGTGAAGCACCCACAAGCTTCCGTAAACTGGAGACAAGAAGAGATTGTTCATGGCCTAACTGAAGGAATGACCGCTGTGAGTGCTTACGCATTACTCAACTATAAAAAGAATGCACAGGAGAGAAACCTTTTAGAAGTCCCAACCCAGAAAAATTTTCAGTCAGGTTCAAAACAAGGAAACCGACATTTGTAAAAAACAAAACAATAAGAAAAGCTCCACAGACATTGCTGGTTTTGGAACATGGAATATAATGGTTTTATTATTTTCTCTCTTTTATTTTTCATGAGTGTACTAAGCAGGTCAGCAATTTTATTGAAGGGAATTAAAATCACCTGCTTTGTACATTGCTCAGAATGCCTTCCAACATATTTTCTTCTGAGCAGCTATGGAACCAAAATACATGGGAGATGAAAGCTGGCATTTGTGGTTGTACTAGCCCTAGTACCCTCAGGGTTTCCAGAAAACAGCTGCATCAGTATCATAGAATTATGACTGCATGCTGCACATATACAGTGTTTTTTCACGCGTTACGTAATAAAATATGCAGCTGAGGCCGTGCTCAATACGCAAAAAGAGTGTGGCTAGATTGCTGTCATCTGGAGGCATGGTACTGGTGTGCAGAGACTGAGGTGTTCCTTCAGGCAGTTTTGTGCATTTGTAAGTGTCCTATGTTGTCCAGAAAAATAAATCCCCAATAAAAGGAATAAAGATCCTTTATTATGCACCCATGAAAGTACAGTATTTTTACCAAATTACAGTAGAACTCTAGTTCTCACTCATCAGTGATTTTTTCTGATACCTCCAGGAGGAGTTTAACTAGAGAAGACCCATGAAATGCTCATGAGTCAACAGAAGGCTGGTTCCTTATGTACAGGACAGCTTTAAACTTCAAATTTGGCAAACATTTATATGAATAATTAAAATATGTTTGTTTGTTGCTGCCTCTAACTCCATCTCAAATCAAAGCCTCACCAGCAGTCTCACCTCAGGACTGATGGAGCACTTAGTAGTAGTAACCTCAGCCACTTCTTCGGGTGGTTTTTCCTGCACATCTTTTTTCCTTGGTTTCTAAAAAGTGAACAAAACCAGGTAACCACATTTGAAATACTGCTAGTTATCCCTACTGCAGCAAGTCATAATTCTCAAAATTAAGTGGTGCAAACACATTTTTTCTACAGAGATATAAACTAAAGCAATAATAATGGCAGTCTATCACAGGAAAACTAAAAATGTCGCTAAGTAACTCTGATGCACAAATAGATTCTCATATAAAGTACCTGCTGACAAGCTACTGTGCAAAATACACACATGCTTTCAAAATTAGTATGCTTAAATGCTTAGAAAATGTAACTTTTCTCTTAGAAGACTGTTATATAGACTACTGTGTGTAACACAAAAAGAAAATCCAATTTCCAAGACCAGAAATAGAAAATTACTTACCTGTAATTGCTCTTGCCTGAAGATACACACTGTGATAGACCACTATGCTTGGGTCTGTGCTTTCACCTACAAGGAAGGCACAGACTCCTAAAGAGCCCTGAAGTCAAACACAAGCACACTTTTAGAACTCCTTCAACCATCAGTTTATTCAAGTGGAAGGAAGATATTATTCCCTCTTATTAAAAAAAATGTATAGGTAGATTAATAAAAGACTTTAGATCACTCAGCAGTGTATGGTGCTCAGGCTAAAAGGATATGGAAATGATAATTCCATTCTGCACTAGTTTTACATCAAAGAGCTCACTTATTGTTTCTAAGCAAAGCAAAGCTGGAGGCCCTAGCAAGTCTTACCCATGTAGTTAGAGTAGAGTCAATGCACAAAAAAGGTTGCACAAGCAGACTCAGTTGCAGATGGAATCCTTGCCATGCCGTATAGCTTTTGTACAACAGAACAAAGCCTGGTCAAGTACTTAAAATTCAGAGCAGAGCATTTTTCTTCTTGGAATCTTCACTTGAGAAAGCACAAAATTCCAATTTCATGTTCCTATGTGACATTTGAGCAGAATAAAGGTTCAAAATGTATGAAACAGTATCTTCACTCACTGGGGAACTGCAAACACTGTTCTGATGTAACAACCGAGGTAGTCTGCAAACAAATGAAAAGCCAGGGGCAGGGAGGGCAGAGCAAACCCAAACCCTGAAGTGGTGGTAAGAGCAAAGTAGCTGGAATGGAAAGAAGATTTTCTGCAGCCACAGTGTAAGGACGAACTAATGTCAGAGAGGGGTCTGAATGCTCCACAATTTCATGTGACTGGGGTGCACTCGACAAAGACTGGTCAGCAGCAGAGCTAGATGCGAACTGACACTGCTTGGAAGCACAAGTCTTAGAGAGCACCACCACCATACCTGTTCATGGGCAAAAAGAAAGAGCTGTGAACCTGCCTCATCTTGGCACACTTGCTCAGGGAGGGAGGTATTGCATACACCATCCCCTCCACTCAGGAACTGAGAATGCGATTCAATCAGCCTTACCACAGAAAGCAGAAGGGAATAGCTTCCTTTTCTACATCCCCGTCGTTCATTACAATGTCATGGATTGGAAAGGTGCAATCTGAGCTTAAAACAGTAGCAGTACATAATTATAGAACAGTAGAACTCTCTCATTAATTTGCAGTGCAGATATAAAATACAGAGAAAAAACAATATTGGTGTGCCTAATTGGTTAAACTCAACAATATTCTATCATGACAACCTGCACAATATTTGGAGCCTGACTGCTGAGTTTTATTAGCGTTTCCAACTTATGAAGGCTTTCATCATAGTTCATCTAATTGGCTTTTAAGCCATCAAAAGCCCCGTTTCAGTGATCATTTCCTGCTTTCATTATAGTGAAGTAACAAAATCTGTATGTAAAAAAGAATTAAGAAAAAACACGCCCAAAAAATCATAAAGTAATACATGAAACATCATCTAAATGTGAGAGCATATGAGGAAATGACCCAGAAGTTTTCCATGAAGATGGTTACAGTCATTTTTCTCGTGATCGCTTCCAGCAGCTGCAGGTGAACTGAACTACAGCAGTCCTGCAGCAGGTGGAGCTCGATGCCATCGGATTGCCCACAGCTCCTGCGGACCTGCAGGGGACCCCTCCCGGGGGGGCACCGGGGGGGACCACGGGCACTCCTGCAGACTGCCTTGGATAGCGCTAGGTATGTCCTCTTCATCTTTAGAAAGAAAACTGAAGGCTCTTGAAGTACTTTTGGATGAAGAAATTCGTTCGAATAGCTTATTTCAGTCGAAAAATCGCTGCCTGCAAACTCTAGGTTTTATCCTAACAATTCCTGAATACTTCCACTGTCTCATCTAAACAATTCTGGAGATTAAAAACCGTTCAACTCCAACAAATCCTTGCTTTTATTAACCATTCTCTTCATTTCACACCCTACCATCTTTGCAGATGTCATTCTGTAAGTTCTGAGAATTTCCAACTTCCTTCTCCAAACCTTTTTATGGAAATAGCCTGAGCTGGTGGTGTATATCTGCTATAGATGGAGGATAAAGGTCCAATAAGCATGCTTTTATGTTGCACATTTTCATTTTTAACGTTCTTTTCTTACTTTTTTTTTTAAGCTTTTAAAGAATACATTTCCTCTGCAATTCCTGAAGTGTTGTTTGTTTGTTTGGTTTTTTTAATTCTGGGTAACTCATTAAGTTTATATTATTGTCAAAAACAGCAGATTGACACACCTATTGCACTCTTCTTCCTTCTAATATATCACTTGAATAGGAGCATTATGATTACATTTGCAAACTGTGAATGTGTTCTGATGAAAATAAATCAGCACAGCCTCATCTTAAGCCAAAATTTAGTCATCCAAATGCAAGATAGACCTGATGAAATCTATCTTTTAATTTCACAAAACTGTTCAGAAAGCTTTTGTGAAGCTCTACAATAGAGATGACTACTGCTGTCCTGCAGGTGGTATTCTAAATGTTGAATTTCAAAGGCAGTATTCTAGCCAAGTACCTGGGATTTCTTCTTTTACTGCTGCTGCTGCTCAATATTCACCCTTTTCTGCCCTTTCACTAGAATAGGGGAACATGCAACAGACATCAGAATCAAAAGAGAATTTTCAGTTCAACACAAGAAGCTCAGAGGCAAAGAACCTCACTAAGAACACACTGCAGAAAATTAAGATTTCTCTAATGTTATTTTAGTGATTCAGCTTAAAAACAACCAACAACAAAACCACCACAACTAAATCTAAAGATATAAATGCATGTCAGCATCAAAGACAAGATACCCGATTTGTTCCGGCTGTGCTGTACCGTATCAATAATGCAAAGCACTTTGCAGTTGAGGATCTCTGTTGCCAAGGGGAGCACTTGATAAGAGCTCTTGTAGCTCTTGTTCTCGGGCCCTGGTCAGAAACAGTCCTGATACATACAGAAAGGGGCACTCCTTCTCCTGTTTTACTACGAGTAGTTTTAACAAGCAAGGCAGTTTCAGTCCTGCTAGGTTTCCTTCTGCACTCCAGTGAACACATTACTGTCAGTATAGACATATCAGGAAAATGGAAGGAGACAGCTGAAAAGCGAGAGAAAGGTTGTCTGCTAGTGAAGGCAGGAGAATGAAATTTGGAATAAGTAGATTCAATTTCACCTCTGTCACAAATTTCCTCTGACATCCTAAATAAAACATTTAACACCTTATCCCAGCTCGCAGAAGCATTTTTATGTTTTATTTTTTACTACAATGAATTTTAGTACAAAATTCACAGCTCATTGTGTCTCTACTCCCTGTGTCTGGAATGGGAAAAATAACACTCCTCCTCCATTAACATCTATGAAGTACTCAGGTATTATAGTGATAGAAAATCTATGTACACAAAAACTGTTGTTTTCATACCAAAAGAAGCTGGAATAGCTTGGTGTTGTTTATTCCATCTATTTCTTACACTTTTTGTATTCCTTGGGGAAATCCTTGTTTTATTTTCCTGTCTCCAAAGAATATTTACCCAATTCCGTTAAGTTTGGGAAGTTTTGTAAAACATTCCCATCAAATTAATCTCAGTTATAATACCATTGTTGGCATTTACCCTACAGTTACTTTTAACTCCTCAAGCAACTACATTGTTTGAGCTGTCATCCCTACAGTCTCCATGAACTCTTTGCATTAATATAATCAGAAGATTTTTAAACATGTCCTTGAAAGTCAGTACAAATAAGCTTATATTGCTGCCTTCTGTTTCTGTCATTTACATGGTCCCTGGGCAACATGCCAATAACTCATATATGCAACACTCCTAAAACCTTTTATTCACATTTTTGGTTGCATACTGGCAATGATAATATTACTTGGCCTTAGCTAATGTTTTCTAGATATTTTCCCCTACTGAAGTTAGAATTACAAATGTTCTCGACAGATCTTCCAAAAGACCACATATCCCCAAAACATTTTGGATTGGCAAAATCCCCATTCTATTAGAAATTAATGTAATGTGTTAAACCAAAAGAAGAAAACCTTTTTTTTTAAATCACAATAGTGCTCACTACCTTCTTGCATTTAGTTAAGTTTAAAATAGATTACAAAAGTGCTCAAAGGAACCCTTTAGACACAAAGGGTATTCAGAAAGCAGAAACATCTATAAACATCTCTAAAAAAATAGGTTTTTACTTCTGTTAGTCTAACACAAGATTTCTTATTGGAATGCTATGCTAAAACCATGAAAGTTCATGAACCAAGGCAGGAGGACCTAATAAAATTATCAGATCAATATCTGCTACAGCACAGAGTCTCTATTCAATTCAAAAGCTACAAACAAAAAAAAAAGAACATGCTATTCTGTTCTATTTCACAGTGAGAACAAAGTTAATTTGTGAAGGAGCTGGGGGAAATACACAGCTGGAGAGCAGAGTTACCAGCCTCAGGAAATTCAAGGAAATGTAATTGAGAACAAATTATCTCTTTAATTACTTTTGACCAAATCAATAAAAATCATGGAACAAAAAGCATGATGACTGCCACCTGGTAGAGGACAAAGAACAAAGTTGAAAACTGCCACAAAACTAACACACAGTCATGTTAAGAACAATCAAAGCACTTCTCTTACAGAAGGAGGAAGAAATTTAAAAAAAAAAAAGAAAGAGGGTGAAGGATATTAGTTCAAGAAACAAGTGCATGCAGAAATTAATGGCTGTTTCTGGACACTGCTCACTGTTCTCAGCTGTGAAGACTGTTAACTCTTTACTATGTTGTTTTGAGTTTCAGATTGTCCCATCGTTACTCAAGGATCAGAAAATTAAAAAAACACCAAAGACTTATACGGTTCCTCTCATGCTGGCTTCTGTTTACTAAACACCAATGTAGGAATTATTTTTGAAGTTTAAGACACAGCACTTGTCAGCGTGTTAATAAAACAGAGCAAGATCTTACCTCTCCTTTGGCTTAATTCCCAGCTATGAGTAGTAATACTCACACCTGGAGGTCACAAATGTGTAGCCAAGCAGGGCTGGCTCCAAGTGTGACGGATGGGGCAGCGTTTTGGCTAGGCAGAGATGGAGACACTGCAGGGGCACAGCAGCACCCAGCAGCAGTGAGGACTCCCGAGGCTGGCTGGCTGTAATACTTACGTGGTCCCCATTACTATAGTAGCTCAGCAGTTTACCACCTTTCAGACGCTAATCCTCACAACACTTCTGTCAAACAGGAGTGCTGTATTACCCTCTTTGGAAATATGAAGAACAAAGGTAGAACAAGCAGAGTGACTTGTCCCTGGTCAAGTACAACATGTGTAGGAAGAGTGAGGTATCGAAAGCAGGTCTGTGAAGCCAAAAGCTTGCATCTTAGTCTGGAAGTCCCAGATCCCCTCCCACAGTCTCTCTGAATCTTAACATTAAAAGTGACAAATTTCTGAATCTCCTCAACTATATTCCAGTTTAACATTGCACAACTGTTCTTTATGTGGTTGCTGAGCACTTAAAGTCAATTTTGGATGTGCTATTGACACCTTGCCCTCTGCCTTTTCCTCTCATTGCAACTCCTCATAGACCTTAAGATCATCAGAGTTTCAGATAGCTCCTTTAAAAGTCTTGGCATTTATATGTTAGCAGGACAATCTGTGTATTTTGAGGGCTGTGTTAAAGAAATTTCACTCTGATACGACCTTTGTTGGGATTTGTTCTTGGAGGTTAGCAGAGTGGCCATTTTCCATCTCCAGAACCTAGATTAATAGCAAATATGCCAAGATGACCGGCTCAGGCAACCCGTTGGTGAACTCTGCACAAGGTGTCTGACAGCGATCATCTGCTTTATCCTACTCAGAAGCAGAGCTGGTTTAACTTGAAATGAAATTCTATTGTCTAGTAAAAATTAAATTTCACAGTACCAAAGTAACATCAAGGTGGCCTGTAGCTAAGCACTCATTTTTCCGGGATGTTGTTCTGCTTCTTTCTCACAGTCACTTCAGCTGGCAATGGCAAAGCATTACAAAATGATAAACTGGTTCAGGAACCTGAGATAAAGTATAACACTGCCCAACAGTCTTCACACTACCTGAGTAGCTTAAATAAGTGTTTCACAAACGTACAATTAGAATCAGCAAAAACAGAGACCTTGACAACAAATAGTCAAAAAAGCTAAAGAAACTAGCTAGTTAGTTGGTTTTGAAAGATGGCATTTATCTTGCTGATTTTTAAATAGTAAACTATCTTTTTGAGATATACTCTTTCCCAAGCAGTAACTATTTCCCTCTTCCTCTCCTGCCCAGCTTAAACTCATACACAGGCTCAGTCCTTCACATGGCAGCACATCATTCCCGTCCCACCAATGCCTGCGTAACCTCTACGCAACAGACAGGAAAGACAGGCTGGCGATGAAACATCAATCCAGTAAAGGCAGTGCCTTTTTTCTTGTTCCCCAAACCACACTCACGTTACACAGAATTTCAAAATTATTGAAAATTTAATATTACAACACAATTTTTCCTCCAGCAAGATATGTCTTATAGTTTTTGAATAGTCTTATTAAAGTGCAGACATACCTAAAAGTTATTG
This sequence comes from Apaloderma vittatum, assembly GCF_000703405.1. NCBI lineage: Eukaryota > Metazoa > Chordata > Aves > Trogoniformes > Trogonidae > Apaloderma > Apaloderma vittatum. Next base: position 15,827 of record NW_009707814.1, on the reverse strand, counting down.
CCTTTTGCAGCAGAACAGAGCTGACTTCTACTAAAAGTACCATCACTGGCCCAGGCAAGAAAAAAAAAAAAAATCTCAAAAAGATGAGCTACTTCCTATTTTACTGTCAGACCTACAATGGAAAAAAATTTCAAGTGACAACATAATGCAGACAATGCAGCGAGATATGCCATATAGCCTGAGGTAAATGAGACTGGCTTTGGAGTCTCTTCTTATAAGTTCCTGTAGCTCACTTAGCGAATAAATGGATTTGGGGCCAAAACCATTATCATCACTGCATCCATTCCCACAGAAATGCATTCTCTGAGAGGTCCTGGGAGTAAACATGCACCACTCCTGCTGGTTTTGTCGATAAACAGAAAATCCTCATCTGCAGAGACTGTTAAGCACATATTTTTCATAGATCTAAAAACATTTTATACCCCAACAACAAAGAAAAACACATTAAAAAAATACAATAAGACAGGCTTCCTGGCACAATTTTCTCAAACAGCAGCTGGCCAAGCATGCCAAACTCAGAGGAAAGAGCTGGCTGTGCTTGCTAAAGGACATTATTTCAAACAAACTACATCTCAGAACTCCCTGGATCTTAAGAAAGAAAAAGTGGTTTTAGTTGGCATAAACTAACTATTGGTAGAAGGAACAACTAATTATGGTTAAATTCACCTCTGGAAGGAACTAGGAATGCATACACAAGCTCAGCTTTGTGTTTTAAAAAGAGCGCATAGCAGATCAGCCCCCAAAACTTCTCTCTCAAGCTCTGACACGGTTAATTTCGTAACTTCTTTTAGAAAAGCTCTTTCATGCAAGAAAGTTGACTAGAGAATTATTATCATCTCTATGTGGGTGATTTTGTCCTGCTGATGTCTCAGAACACCTGATAGCCTATACTAGTGAGGTTTATTAGAATTCATTGCATCCACCTGTATTTGAGTTTAAAAAAAGCCCAGACTACAAAAACAAAAAGGAAAAAGGGCTTAGAGAATTTTCCTGATACTTGAGTCAAATTACTTGATGCTAAGTTCCCAATTATGTGAGCTAGCTTTCTGTCTATCCAACACTTATTTCTAGAATGTCACAACCTGTTAAGGCAGACTTATTTTTTTCCACATAGAAAAAGCCAGCCAGAATCTGAAAGCTGTCTGACACTAACAAGTGATTTGCCAGAAGCCCCACTGTGGATTAAACTCCGACTGCTGGGCAGTTGGACCCAGAAGTGGTTCATACCCTGCACATAAGGACAAGGTGATTTTCAGAAACAGTTCTTAAAGAGGATGGGCAGGACCAATGGAGGCTGGGAGCAGCAATGCCATGGAGAATCACATTTATTTGATTAAAAGTCTTAGCTTCCAGACCACTATGACACTGGTTGCTCACAGACAGCAGTTGCAAAACTTAAAGGTTTACAGTCAAGCAAATATTCTTTTTGATACAAGGTACTAAAGCAAAAGTGGTACAAAACGTATTCATAATTTCCATGATTAAAATTGGTTGTGATCCAATGACAGTAGAATAAGTTTAGGTTCCTGTATGTGGGCAACTGCAGTGCTAGAACTGCAATAAACAGAGGTCTAAAACACTGCAATTGATTATAATTTCAGGTTGCATCATCCTATTCTCTAGGGAAAAGCTGTGAATGACTGGAATACCCATGGTGATTTTCGCTTGTATCTTTATACTCATAGGACACAAAAATAAGCCAATAATCTTCATCTCTGTCCTGGACTTTACTTCGGCTTCGGCACAGCAAAAAACTGGATACTACTGAACCACTTTCACAGTAAAACTTGAGAAGGTCTCTTAGTAATTAACTGTCCTCCAGTGCTGAAGACTGAGGGTTTCCTATTCAGGATGGTGCAGAAGAGTTCCATCTTGAACTTCTCGAATTACAGATCGTTTGATTTACTCAGAACTGAGCTAAGAAGCATTCAGTCACATCAACACACATACTTACCACAGCACACAGCAGCAGACAATTTATTTGGTCCATACACCTAGTTCAGTAAAAAGCTGTAAAGTCTAGCATAGTCTGAATTAGCGTGAGAGATTTTACTTACCATTTTTTTAAACGTCTGACGAGTCTTAAGGATATGTCAAGAATCTAATTTCTGGACAATCCATAACAGTGTCTTAAGGCTTAGGATAAACGCTTAAGCTAATGTGTTCTGTTTCATGGCTCTGTTTTCTGCTGAGTAATATCTAAACCTCATGTAACAGCAGCCTGCAGGGGTTGGAAAGGGTGAACCACCAGTACTGTGACTGGAAAAGAGAATGCCTAATGCAAGATTAACCCTGAATTTGTTAGAGCAATTGTTTCACTTTTATCTTCCCAGCTCAATAGTGGCACGTTAAGTGCTGTTATTCTAGGATCACAGTGACTCATGCCTCTGTGGCAGAAAATAATGGAAAGCCAACGTTAACAGAAAGCTCAGCTGATTAAACACCACTTCCTCCCATCTATGGCTTTCCAAAGAACACTTGCGTGGAAGAGAGCTGTGCTAACAGACTGCTTTCCAAGTAAGAAATCTAAGTGAATTATTACTCAGGCCAAATAGTTATCAAAACTATTTTTTTCCCCAAAGTGGTAGCTGTTATCTGTAGATCTCAAGCTTTTGGCAAACACTACATCTTGTTCAGCGAGGGGGGAATGGAGAAAGTATTATTTTTCCCCACAGACAGCTAAGACTAGGAAAAACAAATGTTAACGAAGTTTACCAACCATAATTCTCTTCTATCATCACTGCGCTTCAAAGCATTTTTAAAGGGATGCAGTTTTCTAGTCACATCAGGATAGATAATATCCTAAACGTGCAAATTACTGCTACATATTCTGTCCTCCAAGAATGCAGATAGATTAACCGGAATCTTTAAGCAGATTGGCAAACACAAAATTTTTGTTTGGTATTACTCAATACACAGCAATATACCTAAGGTCAGAATGAAACCTTCCATATGGAGTAGCTAGACAATATAGTAGGATCATTATGGAATTTATTCATCTTTTTTCAAATTATGTTTTGTCTTTCAAAATCTAAACTTCCACATTTATCTTGCACACTGTCTAATCTTTTGGATGTTCTAAATCATATTTTAAAAACTCAGATGATTGAGTTTGTATAATGAGAAATTTAATGACCTGTAAAATGAAGAGAGTGCATCTGCCAGCCCTAAAAAAGTAATATTTTCACCACATGCACGTCACAATATGGGACTAACAGATCCATTGCTTTTCCAGGCAGCCACTCTTGTTGCCTCCCCAAAACAAACATGCATTTTTGGATGCAAGTTGAAGACTAAGATTATGAAAATGCTTAAATATTTATTAAAATATTTAAAGTGTTATTGGGAAAATAGAATAAACAAAGAGTATACACTGGTTGCTATATAAATGCACATTCTCCCAAGGTAAACTGAAAATACAAAGTTTACAAACAAAAAGGTAACCAAATCCTGAACCACCATTTAATTTCATCCAAGCATATTTTCGTTAAAGGGTCAAATTCTCTGCTGTAATACAGATCCTAAGTGAATCTGTATTTTGACAGGGATTAATATGGTCCATACTCCAAGAGCAGAATGAATGCACATCACAGACTAGCTGGCACCAACTTCATCCATGATAAACCTGAGACAGATGAACACGTCAAGAAAAGGGTCTTAGTGGTTCTATTATATGCAAGATTACGGAGTATCTGTTAATTGCAATACAAAGTCCAAAAAATCCTTTTTATCTATACCATGGTCCTAGCAAACAGCTCTGCATAGGTTTTAGATATAACATACTGAATTAAACTTAAGCATTCACACAACCATCCCCCACATTTCTATCTAGAGTAGGCTGGATCATCAGATTAAGCTAGCTAGCATTCTGCCACACATTTGACTAGGTTATCTGCAAATAAAGCCCTCTATCTGTAGCTAAAAAAGAACATACGAAAATTTAGGAATTATTCTACACCTCTTGTAAAAGAAGCTCAGTCCAAACTGCTAACATCTGACACATAAATGAGGGAATAAATGACAGCTAAACCATCAAAACTTGACTTTCCAAAGGACAGCTATTTTCAGCAGCTTTTTGTGATAGCCGTGCCAGCTGCACACACAGACTGCATTACATCTGTGGCCCATTCTCCTTAAGCATTGTCTTTGCTTTGATTTCCTATTTTGTATTCCATTAGTTTTAAGGCTGTATGACACACTGCCATTAAATCACTGTTTTCAAGCAACAGCATCTTCCAGCTGACCTCAGAGCAAAAACAGCACAAAGACTGACATTCATACAATTTGCTGTTACAACCAATAGGTGCTGGAAAGCTGTACTCCAAGCCTTTATCTTACATAGCTAACTAAATTGCTTCAACTTACCAACTACTGCCACACACCAATTCAGATCTCTCACAAATAATAGAAGCTAACATAAATTTAGGAAAAAAAATTACATACAGCAGCTTTCTTAAAAGGGAACGATTCAAACATTTCTGATGAGCTAATGGAAACGGCAAAGTGACCATCTGGAAAAGGTTTGTAGGTTTTTGTGTTTGTGGTTTTTTTTAATCTGTTTTTATCTGCTTTCAATGTCAGCAAGAGTGATTTCTGACCGAGAGACAGCAAAGTTGAATGGATTCTGTGCTGCTGAGCTTTTAGAAAGGGACAGGGAAAAAATGAAAAAAGTTTTCATCTGATAAACCTGGATAAGGATCACTAGGATCCTGCCAAGGTTTAATTTCTCATTTTTCATGGATTAGCATCATTGTTTATAGTTCAGGCTGTTGCATAGTGACATAAGCTCTACACAGGGCAACAAGAAACAAACCCAACCAAACAAATAACGATTCCAAGATATAGCAGTCCCTCTGATGGGAGTTTCAAACAAGCTTATTTTACAGAAATCCACCTATGAGCTTCACCAACAAGGGCAGCACTTGCTGAGGCAGAGCTTGCGGGTGAAGTGCCCGAGAACCCTCCAGCGACGGTACAGCTGTCTGCACAGAGGATTCAGCTCCCTGAACTGTAATGAGCAATTTGTCTCACAGCTTTGATCCACTGTCAGTTTAGCTGACACTGACTCCAGGAATTAATTTCTAACATTTCAGGGTAACCTAATAAGAAAAAAGATGAAGCGGTGTGTGGTAGATACCTGTAGATGACCTATCACTGGCTGCAGGTGTTACCATAAAAGTTAAATGTGTTTCTGTTATAGTACAAGGGATCCCAGTTTCTTGACTGTGTAAATATTTAACCCTAAAATGAAGTATGAGCAAGGTAAAGCCACATAAAGCACTGAGTATTTTAACCATATGCTCTAATACTAATAAAACTAATACTTAACCTAATACTGTGTTGCTCCTATGTATTTGAGAAGCTTCTTTAGAGAAAGGCTTCCTTTGTACAACTGAATAGATCCTTTATTTGAACTATCTGTGGATTTGGGCATATGGGTTCAGAACTAGAGGGCATTTATAAAACCAACACAGTGAAATTGGACTACAATATGTTTCAGTTTTAATTACAAGACAATTGTTAGAGATTTTCAATTATTTTGTCAATGTAAATAAATGCAGTGTATCAAGATCATAAATGCTTCTAGCTCTGGAATAACTGATCAACACCAAACAGAGCAGTAAATACCAGCTTTAGAGAAACATTGAGGAAGGGAATGCAACTCTCTTTAAATTCAGTCAGACTGTTATGCTGTCATTATGCTGCAAATGGATCACTATCCATCTATTGCAGTACATTCTGGACAAAATGTTGTCAGTAGCAAACTGCCACTATGTTGTGGCTTAAGGTTGTCACACTCAGCCATTATGAACCGATGGCAGTAGCCCCATTCTTCACCAGCCAGTCAGAAAACCTGCTAATATTTCACCTGAAAGAAAGTGCTAGTCCTAAGAGTTACAAATGACCAGACTTCCAGACCTTTACTATATCCTATTCCCCTGTATTAAGGGATGTGCCTGGCAGTAGGTTACGTGACAGGAGGGGAATATTGCTGCTGGGCTGTCATGTGCGGATTTGGAGAATGACTTTGCATGTAGGCTCCACAAGATCATATTTACTACCTGCAGTATTGTGTCAGAGACTGACATTTCTGACACAGCCAGCTGGCAGACCACAGATCAAGAAGACCAGTAGTTGTGGTCAGGCAGTACCACAAATATACAAGGTATCAGTGTAGTTGTGGGAGAACTCAACCATATGTATCTTATTCTAAAAGTCAGACACGACACGTTTGACTTTCTGCTATTAACTCAACAGTGAAAAAGATGTTTGTCCTTTATTTTTAGTCCGTAGCTATAAGAACTTCACTTATTCTTTAAATAAATAGCTTCCCAAACAGCAGGGCAAACAATTAGCTGTAAGGATGACTTTTTGACTAATAAAGCTGTAAGTCTTCCATTACCTGAACTGGGAGCTAGCAGATTCAAGGGGTACAAGTAGCTAAAACTGACCTGGAGAGGAAAGAGAGGAATCAACTGAGACAGAGCAGAGTTCAAAAACACAGAGTTCCTGAAGCGCTGAGAGGGAAATGCTGACATACACTGGGACCAAATGATGCCACCTAGACAGATCAGAATCCTCATCAGAGAAGACAGATGAGGCTATCTCATCATCAGAAACCATTGGTTGTACCTGCAGGAGAGAAACGAAGCAGAGGCCAAAACTATTGAAGTAAATACATTTCTGACTGAAGTACCTCAGTCCAAGGACTGCTCCAACATATGAGGAATGACATGATTTCACCCTCCCAGAAGTGCCACAAGCATTGACTCAAGGCCAAAGACACAGCAGAGTGCACTCACAGCAAATAGGATTGGCCAGAGGCCTCGGTGGGTTCTGTAATTTATTGCAACCAAACGTCAACTGCAGCAGAGAAAACATTACAAATAACCCTAACAGCTTTGCAGTCTCTTGACTTCAAATATATTCATTGTTATCTGAAGCTTGACGTAATACAGCTAGAATCTGCCTTTTACAAGTAAGAAAAATTACTAAAAAGTCAGAATCATACTTAAAAAGTAAAATTTGTAATGGATGCAGGGTATGAATGATTACAAATTTAAATACATCACAACTGCTTTATGAAGCATATTTTGATCCTTAAAATTGTGTAGGTGTGTATGAAGTAAAATGCTTGCAGATCAAAACCTACCAGTGCTTCACTTTAAGAACCGTGCCTTACTCCATGACTACTTCACTGAGCTTGATAGACAGGCATATGAAATATCTGAGCATTCCCACCAACACCAATAAGGACTGTGGAATCTGTCTTTTGTACTTGCTAATATTAGGGGAGAGGACACAAACATTTTACCAGTAAGTCATTGGGGAATTCAGTTAAAATCTCCCTCTTAATACACTGGAAAAAAGGGTTCCAGGCTACAATATCCCAAACGATGTCACAGCCTACTTTTCACAAATAACAATGTAACTCCCTTTTCCAAATGAATAGAATCCAAAGTAACATATAGCTACTATTCTCCCTTCCCCGTACCCTGCTTTTGAGCTTTAAAAGTAAAGACTGACTGTTATATAGCTACCTAATTAACTTGACCATTGTCCCCTAAAAATACTTTCTATCTTAGCTCTCCTTCTGTGCAAATAGCATAACGTTAATTTAATGGAAAGGTCACATTATACTACGAGGAATATAGTGACATTCCATTACATCCTTCTCTCCCTGCTCACCGTGTTCCCCCCTCCTCCCATTGCTGTTGTGCATTCAACACTTGAAAAAGGCATTTCATGAATAATGAGAAGCTACTCTAGCCATGGAAAGTGCTGCCTTCCACTGCTTCCAATTTAGGACACATCATTCCACAGTCTCAAGGAAAGCGAAACACCACCAATCTGATTTTACACAAATGGTTTTTCCTCCACAGGCCAAACTCAAGTTTTAATTATCACGCTTCCCCCACCTCCCCGCACACACACTGCTGAACGTTTTCATTCACTCTGCCTGCACAGGGAAATATTCCAATACAAGCAGAGGTTTCAAAGTTCCTGTATTCAGATCAACTTACCCTGAAACTGTTATTTTCTCTATGAGAAGGATGATTTCTCCACTGCAATGCAATGTTTAAGGGGAATTCACAAGGTCCCTTGGCTGAGCTTCAACTTGCTTAAACTGCTGTCTGCTCACTTAAGTTCACCCTCTCTTTTTTCAGCTGGATTCATTACTCTTCATTACTTTCAATCCTGAACTCTCAGGTAGTGTTGCTCTGCTCTGTTGACCACAGTTAACCAAGGATGGCTGATACAACATCTACATTCAGTCTGCAAAGTCCTTTTGGCATCATTTGGGGTAAAACTGATCTTTACATATATTACCCTTCCTAGAAATAAATATGTTATCCTTCCTAGAAGTGAGCACAACCCAACCTATCTACAAATATAGTCCTGCATTTCTACATCTGTTCTATTTTTTTTTCCTCATACAAATGTAAAAATCTCCATATTGTTCATGTTACCTTGCCCCTAATTAAAAACCTTCTACTTCCTATTACTGATTGCATTCACGGGGAGGTTCTTATGTTCCACATATGCAAGAGAGCTTGGCTTTCCCACACATAACAATTTCTTGCATTTCTAGTATGTATACATTCATTCCTGACACAACTCCACTGAACATACCATTAGAGAAATCCACCAGTGTCTGGTAAGATCATCATTAACATCCCTTTGTGCCATCAGTTACCCAAAGGAATAGGAAAAAGAAACTCATCCATGAACTACAAAGAATGCTAACCTTACTGCCCAGTGCGAGTTCTAAATCGATCATATCCATAAACTGGTTGGTTACAACCAACTATTTCTTACATAGTACTTTTATTCAAGTATCAATTTTTTTTTCCCCATTCTCTCCCAAAAGTAGCCATTTGATGAAATGTTTTCAGTTATCAAAAGTCATTTTTAACAGCCACACTGCAGCCAGGGGAGCACTACATTCTTCAAATACAAGGAGCAGCCTATTTCCTTCAGTAGGTAACCTACTGAGTGTTTGTATGCACTGTTTAAGAATGACAGACATTAAACCCGTTAAAAATCTAATATTTTGAATATTCACTCTGAAGTGTAACCTTTGTAATGCACTTCTCTCCTGCCCCAGGCAGGATATTGCAGATCAATTCCCAAACCTAGGTGAGTAATGCAATTCGCTATAATGACAACTCTAGCTGTAATCACAGCAGCGTAATGCACCGTGACTGTACCAGCAGCCTGACATTTGGCAAGTTTACCAAAACCTCAATAACAATGCATTAGTACATTTGATATGCTTCCCTTCATTCATTATGGGAGCAGCCTTTAGGAACAGAAATTGAACTTTTGAAATTGATTAGACTGTTTTGAACTTAATAGCATGGAGACTGTGTGGACCTTACCAGTTAGCTGCTGTTCCAGAGATCTGTCAAATTAATTTAGCGATCATAAAACCTTTATTTTTGAAGAATGTAATATTTTCACATAGTTAGGCTCAGGTCAGGAGTACAGCTTAGCATATAATACACCTATCAGAAAGTAAAACTACCACTCTTAAACAAAGAAAAAGCCACTGATCTTAAAAACGTAGTTCTATAGGAATATGTACTATTTCTAGTCTCGTATCACCATTTTTGTTTCACACTCTACAACACAAAGCAAGAGCACCTGCAGGAAAAAACAAGAGCTCAGGATCAGAAAGTTCTCCACTATAAAATGCCAAGTTTATACTTTCCATATGAAATCAGCTAAGATAATTCACTTTTCTAAGTCATGTTCTTCAAAGTTGCAAAGGTAATGATTGTCAGTCTCACAAGGCCACCAAAAAAAAATAATCTCAACAGTATGCTCAGAATGCGAGTGCTTAAATGTTATGGTTAATAGCACATAAAGAACTGCTGCTCTTCTAAAGTAGCTAGAATTTCTAACAGACAAGTGACTACAGTGGCAGACTAGATCATAGATACAAATAAAAAATTCATAAATTTTGCATCCATAACAGCTTCACTATGCCTGTTAAATAAGCTCTTCTTTGGCAATGTTGTTAGAATGACTACAATGTGATGTAATAGTCCCCATTTTGTCCATGGACGTGTGCAAATAAGAATTTTAATACATACAAAATGGTGTGACTGACATTTTTCAACTTTTTAGTAAAGGCTCTTAAAAACTAAACCCAAGATAAAAGAAATATATTTATGGTTCAGGCTAACGAAGGGGAATGAGCTTAATTAATAAAACCAACAGTAGCCAGTGCATAGTCTAATAGCCTAATCAGATGTAATAGTTTTCTGCCTGCTTCAACAAATATCTGCTATGGCCATTTAGGTATATATCCAAATTTGATAAAATATATCTAAAAATCGAACTTTCCTTCTTATATCATTTGTTCTGCTCCTGTTCCGTCTCTAATGACACCATTATCCATCACCCCATTTCACAGTTTCTGTTTATCTTTCATTCCACTCCTCCTTTTAGCACCACTTGCACACAACCAAACTGCTCCAGATCGCTAGTTCAGTCACCTAAAGCTATACCCTTTCCTGTTATTCCATAGCCAAATTATCCACGGTCTGCTTATCACCACTTTCTAATACGCCCTCAAACCTTACGCATTCAGGCTTACTAACATTTAGTAACATGTACATAAAAGCAGCAATATAATGGCACATTATCATCACATTGCAAATGTCTGGTGGGTCAGGGCATCCTTGAATGGCTGAGAAGTCCCTCCAGAAGACATTAACCTGTTCACTTTGAAACATTCTCTGTCTCTTGCAACAAGAAATACATATGTTAGTATTTTTTAAAAAGTAGTGTTATGCTTGGTAACATAGCTGAAAAACAGTTAAAAAATATTTGAGCAACTTATTCTATTTACTGGAAATCAGCATTTTCAAAAAGACGTGTACAACAAAGTTTCCTTTGCTTGTTGCTAGCAGTGACCCTAGCGAAAGCTGGAAGCATACATCAGCTTTCATCATGATAGGAAAGATGTCACCGTGGATGGAAAACGTGCATGGATTCTGTCCTGCCTGACGATCACATGCTGAGAGCTTGCACACGTAAGTTATTGAGAGAGGTCATGAATCTTGTAGAAGTCACTGGTATAAACACCCACAGTTAACTCCCCACCACCCCCAGAGCAGAACAGCTCCTTCCCTGTGTGCTCACTCCAGAAGGAAAGAAAAAACACACATCTCAGCACTTACAACTGTTTAACACCAAAGAAAAAAAAACAACAACAACAAACACCACACAAAACCCTCACACAATGCCCTTTTACCTATTAGGACCAAGAAAGGAAACTAGAGAAGGTTAGCCAAAGAAAAACTATCTGCAAAATCCACCCATGTTAATTAGGTACGAGAAATCTCCATGGAAACCCAAGTCAGGCATACCTACGTACCCACTGGATGGTAGGCTTTCAAACCGGGGCATCACGCGCCGGTAACTAACTCCTTCAGACACTCTTTAATGTACATTCAGCCAGCTCTCTCAGAGGCATAAAACGAGGCACCCTTTCATTTCTGTAACAAGCTTTCTTACAATGTGACACTGTGAACTCTGAAATCGTAATCACAGTGTCACTGTGCCTGCACCTGCTTTTTTTTTTTTTGGTTTCCATGCTCTGTATTTAACATTGCTAACACATTTTGGCAACAGCAAGGTGATAAACCACAGTCAATTGATAAAGGGCAGTTTTCCAGCTACTGACTTTTCTTTCACAATCTATTTCCTTCTCCTCTGTCCTAGAGCATTTCTAGCATGTAGTCTTATGGCCAGCTGTAAACTATGGGATTTGAGAAAGCAAGAAAAAGAAAAGGAAGTAATTTCTTGAAAGATAACCAGTATTACACAAGCCATAACACAATCTCTGTAGCTACTATAATGGAAGGGTAAAGACAAACTTGGTTTTGCAGATGCTTTTAGTCTTCACACTGATTTTCATATGGGAGGTACACGCGGTCATAGCTTCAAAAAAAAAAGAACTTGGACAAAATTTTGTGTTTCTCATCTTTATTGTCCATTTTTCACCAGAAATGCATGAAATGCAAGATGAATTTGGATCACTAGGGAAGCTGAAAGCATGACTCTCACTGCTACAATCTCTTCTGTACCCTCCCTGTTTCTTGTTGGAAGACAGAAAAAAAATAGTCCAGAAAGTATTAGTATTTTGTAGCTTTTCAATTTCAAAGCCAGTTGAGTAGTTAAGGGAAAGAAATATTGTGCTATCCTTTTTCTCACTAGCATTTTGTTGAAATTTCACATTCTTCAAATAGGAAGTTTCAAGGTATTCCTGAAGCTTCTTTCAATTCTATAATAAAACTGTTTTGTTTTGTTTTAAATTACTCAGGCATAGCACTTCTTAGACGCGAGTGTGAGACCAGGACTAATCATCGACCATTTATTTGGTTACTCAATGTGGAAAGCACTAGGAATGTCACCACACCAGCTTAGTCTGGCCTGACCAGTTTCTCCATTTCAGAGATACTAGGAAGAAAACTCAGTACTGATGTTTTCCTGCTCTTCCCGGAGCGATAAGGAACTATGACTGACCTTCACATCAGAGAGCTGTCGGGGAAAAGGTTCTTTGCATTAAAAGTTCTGCCTTGATATACATGTTTTCTGTCTTCTGGAAAGCAACGTTTCAGATTGGAAACCCTGACAGATCTTTAACTGCAGCAATAACAAATAACAGGAGTGTAATTTCTCTTGAAAGAAATTGCTCCGTATTCTTCTCCACTCTCCAGCTTAAAACCTTTCATTGCTGATGCTGCTGTCAATCTTATCTAGTGACCTATTTACCCAAAGCACAGAATTACAGAACAGAATTTTATGACAAGTACAGAGGAGGCTTTGACACTAATAATACTCAAGATTTTGTGCACTTGGATTGTTTTTAGAACTTGGTCAGAAAGGCCATCTTTCTTTCATGTCAGAAGTCAGTAAGCCACCTCAGAGGTTTTGCAAATGAATTTGTCATAGCAATTAAGGGAGAGAAGCTATATAAACATGATAAAAGGTGACTAGTATCGCCATGCACCATTACATTAAGGAATAAGAAAGAGACCTTTAACACATTGCTCTGAACACTTAGGAAATCAAAAATACTGTCTGCATAGCGACAGTCTTTGACTTTCAATGAATCAGTGCTGTCTGCAACGCACACCTGACCTTTGAGAGAGAGGGGGAAAAACTTCAAAGCGAACAAAGTAACTCCCAATTATCTGTAATGAAAGCTCAAAGGGCTTTATCTCACTGTAGGGGTACGGAACAATATTAACACAATGCACCACATATAAAGCGCATCCAAAACCACTAAGACACTACCAGTTGGCATAACCAGTAATCTAAAGCCGTAACAGTAACAAAATCCCATAATTGTAAAAAGCCACTCAATTATACTTGGATAATAATGTACAAGGTGGGTAAAAGAAGCCTCCTTGTAGTTTTGTGGGATTTTTTTAGGGGGAGAGGGTTATGGGGAGCTGTTGGTTGGTTGGGTTTTAAACACAAATGTACAGTTCCTGAGCTTCCCCCATCCCTTGCCAATATTGCTAGCAGTTTGGCAGGGGTTTATTTTGTTCCAGGGCACTGCAGCAAAATGCAATTCCTCCACTGCACTGGCCCAGCTTTACTCAGTGTTTTCACGGTCAGACAGGTAGGACATTCCCTGCATGACTATGGAGCACCACTGTTTCCAATGCAACAGCAAGAACATTCAAATATCTGCTCTATGTTTTCACCTACCAAACTTACATAAAGATAGGTAAAAGCATCCATGAACATACAGCTTTTCTGAACACATTTGTTGCCATCAAGTATATAAGAAAGCATCATAATCCTGCAATTATTACATATAATAACCCATGCTGATACAATTTTCTATAACCATCCCAGCGTATTTAATCAAATATTTGTATCTCTTAAAATCTAGGTTCTTTTAATACCACCAGTTTAGAACATAGCATTTGCCAGCAGATATGAGCATATTCAAGACCTGCTGAATTCACCAGGCTTATATCATCTTGTTGTTTACAAATTTTATTGTCATTCATGATTGCAAATCATCAGCTGCACTTGTGGATGAGGAAAACGCTAACTCAGAAGGCAGGGATGAGTGCAAATGCATTAATCAGAGATCTCAATTTTTACTACCAGGAACATTATGCTCTCAGATACCTATAATTAGACATATCCAGTATCTACAATCATCTCAGTTATGCAAAATACTATGGAGACTGCTAGGTGGGAATAGAGCAAATAACTCATATAAAGCAAAAATACAGGTAATATTTTTAGAATTAGCCTGTAGAAACACATTTCTGTTCTAGTACCTCTGAAAAAAATATATAAACAGATTTCTGCAGAGCATGCTGGAGGCCTAAATAGTGAGAGCTGGTGTGTGGGCAGCATGAAATCCCCAAGACTTCCCCTGATCATGGGGATGGAAGGAAGCAGAAGGTAGGTCAGATTCATTGCCACAAAATTTATCTTTCTTTTTAGTTTTTCAAGTTACTAACCATTAGCTTTTAGGAAAAGGGGGAAAAAAAAGGGTTAGTCTGAGATTTTCAAAATTCCCTAGTGCTTTTAGCCATGCTCTCCACAAAATGGGATCACCAGGTGTGACTACATCCCCTCTGACAGCTTCATCAAGCTGAAGCATAAGCCACAACCACATAGTTTATTTTCTATATAAATTGAATACTTTTGATTTGGTAAAGTTAAGCAGCTGAATTCAGAGAACCCAGGAGGATCAAAACCCTACATCATTTTTCAATACCAAAACAACTACCACCAGCGCAAATTAACTAACATTTTCAGGATTATCAGAATGTTAAAAGAGTTTATCTGCAGCTCAAAAATCTTTAAAGCAACTTCTAATATTCAGAAAGGAAAGCTGTTTTAGAAGTTAAGGTATAAAACAAGAAATCTGGCAACACCTGCTGGATGTTGATTAATTTACAGAAACAAACCTCTGAACAAAGAGAGCCAGCAATATGCTGCTTTAGGTAATACGTAAAAACAAAGTGAATGCCACCCACTGCCTATTTTGAGCCTAAAACACTAAGCTCTGAAGGCACACGCACAACCAGAGCAGAAAATTAAGTAGTGGGTGGACCAAATCTTTTCTGCCTACCCTAAATAATAACTGTGTGGCTTCTGCTGCAGCTGGCAGACACTATCCCTTGGGCACTCCACTAGAAAGTACAGGCTCAGAGTCCCCGAGACTGATGTTACAGATAGCTAGAAGAGGCTTCGCTCTGCTTCCACAAAGAAAAGTGTTCTCTGAACAAACCAGCACAGAAACCTCGGACAGATTCAGATCTCCTTATGGGAGCCAACAGCACCAAACGGCAGAACACCGCAAGATCACCTCAAGCATTGGTGACCGGGGTTTTGTCCCTATGGTTTAATGATTCAAGTTTGACTCAAAAGCAACTTCAGACAGTTCAAGCCCCATAAAGTTAGTGGGCATGCAGCACTGAGGAGGCCAGGAAATAATAACCACACAAATAATCAAACTATCACCCAACTATCATGGGCACTCTGGGCTACTCCCCTTACACCTTCCTGAAACCCAAATATAGATACAAAGTAAAACACAAAATAATGAATCCACTACCCCTGAAGCCATCCCTACTTATGTAAACTGTATTATGAACACTTTGGGTTTTATATATCATACTTACGCTCAACTTTCAATCTTTCTACTCACTCCTCAACTGCCACCATTTATCACTCCTGCTTTTTAACCCACCCTTTACCCTCATGCCCTCTGTAGGATGACTCTCCTTCCATTTTCAAGACTTCTGTCGTGGTTTGACCCTGGCTGGCAGCCA